>NW_004797465.1:717549-789261 GCF_000002075.1 Aplysia californica | reverse complement strand
GCAATGGCGGCAATGGCGGCAATGGCGGCAAAGGTTTGTTTTTAAATGAGTCCTTGACAACAATAGAGCAGCTAACTTATCAAAGTCATTACCTCTGGTCTCTCTTTCTCGTCTGCCTCCTTGTGAAATTTGTATCCGTATTTCAGTACGTGTGCTGCTTTCTACTTTGCTTGTTGCGGCTGCAATCCAAATCTAAACCATTTGTGTGCCTATCGAAGATTTCAAGAAATACTCCGACTTATTAATTCTGTTATTTTTTTCTTTCGACATACCTTTAGGGATAGAAGTGAAAAACTTGAAAAATCATGATGTATTTCTGGTGGACACCCGCCATTATTCTTTCCTTACGTCATACTGTCGTTTCCAATCTTTGCCAAACATTTGGAATTTCTGTCCTCTTGGCATTTATAGCTGAAATTAACAAAAGAACTATCATGAGGCAAGTGCAATAAGGGAAATTCCTTTGTCTATAAAGGAAGGAAGGTTTGGGTGAAGAACAACTGCAGTGCAGTATTTGAAGCTTGCTAAAAGGTACAAGGCGACGAAGGTTTATTTTCACTTGAGTGCTTGAAAACAATGTCGCATATAACTGATCAAAATTATCAGTTCTGGTTTGTTTGTGGCGTCTGCCTTCGGATTATTTTTGTATCACGATTTCAATAGGTTGCTTTGTTCTTTGCTTGTTGCGGTTGCTTTTTAAAGGTGATTTATTTGAGTGCCTCTAAACAATTTCAAGACCTTCTCCGACTGACGGATTCTGCTACTTGTTTGCTCCCTTCATTTCATCCCTTCATTTCACATACTTTTATAGATGAAAATGAAAAACTTCTCAAAACATATTCTGCCTTTCTGAAGGACATCCACTATTTGTTTTTTCCTAACGTTATGCAATTGGTATCAATTTTGGCCTAATATTTAGAACTTCTGCCTTGTGGACCGTCGTGGTCTGTTGTTGTTGTTGTTGTTGTTGTTGTTGTTGTTGTTGTTGTTGTTGTTGTTGTTGTTGTTGTTGTAGTTGTTGTTGTTGTTGTTGTTGTTGCAATTTTGTTAAGTTAGACATTGTTTACTCAAATAATAATGTTCCTTTCCATAACTGGTTTTATTCCCTTCCGATTTTTAGGACACATTCTTATCTTAGCATGTATTGGAATAAGAAAAATTCCATGAAAAGGGTATGTAAGTCAGATGCTGATGTCTTGTCTCAGCCTTTTCTTTTACGTTTTGTCTCAGACCATGATGAGGAACAATGCGATAAAGCTAACTGTAGAAAATTAAAACTCGAATGTAAAAAGGAAGAGAAAGGTCAGAAAACTCTTTCAAATGCCAAGAAAATCAGGTCTATAAAGAAAACTTAAGAACTGTCACAGGCATGTGCAATACGGGTAAATCTTTTGGCTTTAAAGGAAGGAACGCATGGATGAAAGACAAATGCCTGGCAGTATTCAGGGTTTGGTACAAGCCAAAAGACGGTGAAGGTTTATTTTCATTTGAGTTCTTCGGAAATATATAGCAACCACTGTTTTGAATTCACTTCTTCACGTTTGTGCATATCTTCTGTACTCTGATGACTTTTGCACCGCTCTTTCTATGCAATACTTTCTACTTTTCTTCCTAATGACTGCGTTATTAATCTGAATTATTTGACTGCCTATCAAAAGATTTAAGGAATACTTCAACTGACTGCATCTTCTTCGATCTACCCATTGCATTTCACTTACTTTTTTTTGTAGATTGGGGGGGGGGGGGGGTAGATAAACTAGAAAACTAGCAATAACCTACAGTTTTCCTAAAAGACATCTACTACTAGTTTTTATCGTCATGTACTCGTAAGCAATCCTGGCCAAATTTTTAAAATTTTTGTCCTATTGACATTCTTGGTCTTGCTTTACCTTTCCGAGTCAGTAAGTGTTTACTGTGGCAGTGAATTTTCCGTCTGCAATCGGTGTCATTGCTGTCCAATATGTTTTTTTAGAAACATTTGCATTGGAAGGTAGTTCTTGGCGTGTATTAGCTTGAGTAAAATGCCGTGAAATGGGTAAGTAATTTAAGTACTGACGTCTGCAGTATATTTATTTACATTTATTTTCCAGAAGATGATGAGGAAGATGAAGGCGATAATAACAACTGCAAAACATTTAAACTTGAAAGCAGAAACAAACAGAAAGACCAGAAATCTCTTTCAAAGACCAAGAAAATCAAGTCAATGAAGATTACGAAAGAGCTGTCAAATCGCAAGTGCAAAAAGAATAAATCCTTTGGATATAAAGGAAGGAAGGCCTGGGTGAAGAACAACTGCCGTGCAGTTTTCAAAGTTTGCTACAAGCCAAAAGGCGGCAAAGGCGACGAAGGTTTGTTTTCAATTGAGTTCTTGAAAACCATTTATAAGCTTACATATCAAAATATTCACTTTTGGTCTGTGTACCTCGTCTGCTTTCCCGTGAATTGTTTTCTCCTATTTCAATGGATAGCTTTCTTCCTTGCTTAATCCGGTGGCAATCCAAATCGAAACCTTTTGAGTGCCTATCCACTGTGTCAAGAAATACTCCAAACGGCTGATTCTGCTCTGTTTTGCTCCCTACGTTTCACATACTTTTGCGATACAATTGAAATCTTGAAGAACCATACCGTCTTTCTGAAAGACACACTCAATGTGTTCTTTCTTAACGTCGTACAGTCGGCATCAGTTTGGCCGTGCCTTTGTAATTCCTATTCTCTTGACATTAACGACCTGTTTGGTTTTTGTTGTTCTTTTTTTTTCATACTGTGATTATAATATTTTAAAAATTTAATTGTTGTCATTGAAGTTCAATATTTGTTAAACATTCTTAATGAAGGGTATTTTTTTCATCTTACATTAGATTGAGCAAAATGCCATGAAATGGGTATGTAAACTGGGTCATAACGTCTGCAATATGTCATTTTGACCTTTTCTCTCAGACCCTGTTGAGAAAGAAGGCTATGAAGGCAATTGCAGAACTTTAAAACTTGAAAGCAAAAATGAAGAGAAAGACCAGTAATCTCTTTCTAATGCGAAGAAAATCAAGTCAATGAAGTTAACAAAAGAACTATCATGGGGCAAGTCCAATAAGTGGAAGTCCTTTGGCTATAAAGGAAGGAAGGCCTGGGTGAAGAACAACGGCGTGCTGTATTTGAAGTTCATTACAAGGCAAAAGGCGACGAATAAGGGTTTTAACTGAGTCCTTGAAAAAATGTCACATTTAACAGATCAAAGTGATCAGTTCTGGTTGGTGTATGCCGTCTGCTTCCTGATTATTATTTGTATCAGGATTTCAATAGATTGCTTGGGTACTTTGCTTGTTGCTGTTGCATTTGAAACCTGATTTATTTGAGTGCCTCTAAATAATTTCAAGAACCTCTCCTACTGACGGATTCTGCAACTTGTTTGCTCCCTTCATTTCACATACTTTTATAGATGAAAATGAAAAACTTCTAAAAACACATTCTGTCTTTCTGAAGGACACCCACTATCTGGGTTTTTTCCTGACGTCATGCAATTGGTATCAATCTTGGCCTAATATTTTGAACTTTTGCCCTGTGGACCTTTGGGGTCTGTTTTGTTTGTTGTTGTTGTTGTTGTTGTTGTTGTTGTTGTTGTTGTAATTTTGTCAAATTAGACATTGTTCACCCAAATAATAATTTTCCCTTCCGTAACTGGTTATATTTCCTTCCGATTTTTAGGACACATTTTTATCTTAGCATGTATTCGAATAAGAAAAATTCCGTAAAAATGGTATGTAAATCAGATGCTGATGTCTGCAGCCTTTTCTTTTACTTTTTGTCTCACATAATGACGAGGGAGAATGCGATAAAAACAAGTGTAGAAAATTAAAACTTGAAAGTCAAAGCTTAGAGAAAGGCTAGAAAACTCTTTCAAATGCCAAGAAAATAATGTCTGTGAAAATAATCAAAGAACTGTCACAGGGCATGTGCAATAAGGATAAATCCTGTGGCTTTAAAGAAAGGAAAACCTGGGTGAAGGACAACTGCCAGGCAGTATTTGGTGTTTGCTACAAGCCAAAAAACGTTAAAGATTTCTTTTCCCTTGAGTCCTTCGGATATATATAGCAACCAGTATTAAAGTCACTACTGTACACCTGTGCATATTGTCTATACTGTAATGACTTTTGCTTCACTTTTTCTACGCAATACTTTCTACTTTTCTTCGTAATGACTCCGGTATTAGTCTGAATTATTTGACAGCCTATCAAAAGTTTAAAGAAATACTTTAACTGACTGAATATTCTTCGTTACGTCCATTGCATTTCAAGTACTTTTTTCAGATTGGGGGGGGGGGGGGGGGGGGATTGTCTGCAATCCGTGTCCCTGCTGTCCAATATTATTATTTTTTTAAACGTTCGCATTTGAAGATATTTCTTGGCGTGTATTAGCTTGAGCAAAATGACGTGAAATGGGTAAGTAATTTAAGTACTGACATCTGCAGTATATTTATTTACATTTTTCCCCCCAGAAGATGATGAGGAAGACGAAGACGATAATGACAACTGCAAAACATTTAAACTTGAAAGCAGAAACAAACAGAAAGACCAGAAATCTCTTTCAAAGGCCAAGAAAATCAAGTCAATGAAGATAACAAAAGAGCTGTCAAATCGCAAGTGCAAAAAGAATAAATCCTTTGGCTATAAAGGAAGAAACGCTTGGGTGAAGAACAACTGCCGTGCAGTTTTCAAAGTTTGCTACAAGCCAAAAGGCGGCAAAGGCGACGGAGGTTTGTTTTCAATTGAGTCCTTGAAAACCATTAAGACGCTTACTTACTTATCAAAATATTTACTTTCGGTCTGTGTACCACGTCTGCTTTCCCATGAATTTTTTTCTCGTATTTCAATGGATAGCTTACTACCTTGCTTATTCCGGCTGCAATCCGAATCGAAACCTTTTGAGTGCCTATCCACTGTGTCAAGAATTACTCCAAACGGCTGATTCTACTCTGTTTTGCTCCCTACGTTTCACATACTTTTGCGATACAATTGAAATCTTGAAGAACCATACCGTCTTTCTGAAAGACACACTCAATGTGTTCTTTCTTAACGTCGTACAGTCTGTATCAGTTTGGCCTTGCCTTTGTAATTCCTATTCTCTTGACATTAACGGCCTGTTTGGTTTTTGTTGTTGTTCTTTTATTTCGCAGTCAGTACCTTCATACTGTGATTATAATTTTTAAATATTTAATTGTTGTCATTGAAGTTCGATATTTTGGAAACATTCTTTATGAAGGGTAATTTTTTTCGTCGAACTTTAGATTGAGCAAAAATGCCATGAAATGGGTATGTAAACTGGGTCATAACGTCTGCCATATGTTATTTTGACCTTTTCTCTCAGACTTTGTTGAGAAAGAAGGCTATGAAGACAATTGCAGAACTTTAAAACTTGAAAGCAAAAATAAAGAGAAAGACCAGTAATCTCTTTCTAATGCGAAGAAAATCAAGTCAATGAAGTTAACGAAAGAACTATCATGGGGCAAGTACAATAAGGGAAAGTCCTTTGTCTGTAAAGGAATGAAGGCCTGGGTGAAGAACAACGGCGTGCTGTATTTGAAGTTCATTACAAGGCAAAAGGCGACGAATAAGGGTTTTAACTGAGTCCTTGAAAAAATGTCACATTTAACAGATCAAAGTGATCAGTTCTGGTTGGTTTATGCCGTCTGCCTCCTGATTATTATTTGTATCAGGATTTCAATAGGTTGCTTGGGTACTTTGCTTGTTGCTGTTGCATTTTAAACCTGATTTATTTGAGTGCCTCTAAACAATTTCAAGAACCTCTCCGACTGACGGATTCTGCAACTTTTTTGCTCCCTTCATTTCACATACTTTTATTGATGAAAATGAAAAATTTCTAGAAACACATCCTGCCTTTCTGAAGGACATCCACTACCTGTTTTTTTCCTAACGTCTTGCAATTGGTATCAATCTTGACCTAATATTTTGAACTTCTGCCCTGTGGACCTTTGTGGTCTGTTTTGTTGTTGTTGTTGTTGTTGTTGTTGTTGTTGTTGTTGTTGTTGTTGTTGTTGTGTGTGTGTGTGTGTGTGTGTGTGTGTGTGTGGTAGCCTATCCGTTCGAAATGTTTGGAGCCCCGAAGAGCATGCTCTTCGCCAGGGCCATCGCCTCCCTTGTTGTTTTTGTTGTTATTGTCGTTGTTGTTGTTGTTGTTGCTGTTGTTATTTTGTCAAGTTAGACATTGTTTACTCAAATAATAATTTTCCCTTCGTAACTGGTTTTATTTCCTTCCCATTTATAGGACATATTTTTATCTTAGCATGTATTCGAATAAGAAAAATTCCGTAAAAAGGGTATTATGTAAGTCAGATGCTGATGTCTGCAGCCTTTTCTTTTACGTTTTGTCTCAGACCATGATGAGGAACAATGCGATAAAGACAGCTGCAGAAAATAAAAACTTGAAAAAGCAGATAACTCTTTAAATGCAAAAAAAAAAAATCAGGTTTATGAAGATAACGCAAGAACTGTTACAGGGCATGTGCAGTAAGGATAAATCCTGTGGCTTTAAAGGAAGGAACGCCTGGGTGAAGGACAACTGCCAGGCAGTATTCAGGGTATGCTTCAAGCCAAAAGGCAGTGAAGGTTTGTTTTCACTGGAGTCCTTTGGAAATATATAGCAACCACTTTACTAAAGTCACTACTTCACGTTTGTGCATGTTGTTTGCACTCGAAGGATTTTGCATCACTTTTTCTATGCAATACTTTCTACTTTTCTCAGCGTAATGAGTGCGGTTTGAATCTGAATTATTATACGGCCTATCAAAAGTTTTAAGAAATACTTCAACTGACTGAATCTTCTTCTTTCTGCCTATTGCATTTCACACACCTTTGACTTGTAGATTTGGGGAAAGGGGGAGGGGTAATATAGAAAACTAGCAATAACCTACAGTCTACCTAATAGACATCTACTAGTAGTTTTTATCGCCATATACTCGTTAGCAGTCATCCCCAATTATTTTTTAATTTTGTCCTATGTTCACTTTTCGTCTTGTTTGACTTTGTCAAGTCAGTAAGCGTTTTACTGTGGCAGTGAATTTTCCGTCTGCAATCGGTGTCCCTGCTGTTCAATATTTTTTTTCTTGAAATATTCGCATTGGAAGGTAGTTCTTGTATTAGCTTGAGCAAAATGACGTGAAATGGGTAAGTAATTTAAGTACTTACGTCTGCAGTATATTTATTTACATTTATTTTCCAGAAGATGATGAGGAAGACGAAGACGATAATGACAACTGCAAAACATTTAAACTTGAAAGCAGAAACAAACAGAAAGACCAGAAATCTCTTTCAAAGACCAAGAAAATCAAATCAATGAAGATAACGAAAGATCTGTCAAAGGGCAAGTGCAAAAAGAATAAATCCTTTGGCTATAAAGGAAGGAAGGCCTGGGTGAAGAACAACTGCCGTGCAGTTTTCAAAGTTTGCTACAAGCCAAAAGGCGGCAAAGGCGACGAAGGTTTGTTTTCAATTGAGTTCTTGAAAACCATTTAGAAGCTAACTTATCAAAATATTTACTTTCGGTCTGTGTACCTCGCCTGCTTTCCCGTGAATTTTTTTCCCATATTTCAATGGATGGCTTTCTACGTTGCTTGTTCCGGCTGCAATCCAAATCGAAACCTTTTGAGTGCCTATCCAAAGTTTCAAGAAATACTCCAAACGGCTGATTGTGCTCTGTTTTGATCCCTACGTTTCACATTCTTTTTGCAATACAAATGAAAACTTTGAAGAAGCATACTGTCTCTCTGGTGGACACACTCCATGTGTTCTTTCTTAACGTCGTACAGTCTGTATCAGTTTGGCCTTGCCTTAGCAATTCCTATTCTCTTGACATTAATGGCCTCTTTGGTTGTTGTTGTTTTTTCTTCGCACAGTCAATACCTTCATTCTGTTACTATAAATTTGTATCTGTAATTGTTGTCATTGGCGCTCTTTTTTTAAACTTTCTTTATGAAGGGTAATTCTCTTCGTCGAACATTAGATTGAACAAAATGCCATAAAATGGCTTTGTAAATGGGGTCAATACGTCTGCAATATATCATTTTGACCTTTTCTCTCAGACATTGATGAGGAAAAAGGTGATGAAGGCAACTGTAAAACTTGAAAACTTGAAAACAAAAAATAAAAAACCCAGAAATCACTACTTCCCGTTTATGCGTTCTGTCTGCACTCTAATATTAGACTTTTGCGTCACTCTTTCTATGCAAGACTTTCTACTTTTCTTCGTAATTACTGCGTATTGATCTGAATTATTTGACTGCCTATCAAAAGTTTTCAGAAATACTTCAACTGACTGAATTTTCTTCGATCCCATCCATTGCATTTCACAAACTTTTTTTGACGATGGGGATGGGGGTGGGGGTGGGGGGGGATATGGATATCTAGCAATAACCTACAGGCTTCCTAGAAGACACCTAATTCTAGTTTTTATCGTCATATACTCGTTAGCACTGGATCGCTAACAACATACTCGTTAGCAGTCATGGACAATTTTTTAAAATTCTTGTCCTATTGACATATTTGGTCTTGCTTTACTTTGCCGAGTGTCATTGCTGTTCAATATATTTTTTTAATAACATTCGCATTTGAAGGTATTTCTTGTATTAGATTGAGCAAAATGACGTGAAATGGGTAAGTAATTTAAGTACT
Source organism: Aplysia californica (assembly GCF_000002075.1). Classification (NCBI taxonomy): domain Eukaryota; kingdom Metazoa; phylum Mollusca; class Gastropoda; order Aplysiida; family Aplysiidae; genus Aplysia; species Aplysia californica. Next base: position 780,583 of record NW_004797465.1, on the reverse strand, counting down.
TACGTCTGCAGTATATTTATTTACATTTATTTTTCAGAAGATGATGATGAAGACGAAGACGATAATGACAACTGCAAAACATTTAAACTTGAAAGTAGAAACAAACAGAAAGACCAGAAATCTCTTTCAAAAGCCAAGAAAATCAGGTCAATGAGGCTAACGAAAGATCTGTCAAAGGGCAAGTGCAAAAAGAATAAATCCTTTGGCTATAAAGGAAGAAAAGCTTGGGTGAAGAACAACTGCCGTGCAGTTTTCAAAGTTTGCTACAAGCCAAAAGGCGGCAAAGGCGACGAAGGTTTGTTTTCAATTGAGTTCTTGAAAACCATTTAGAAGCTAACTTATCAAAATATTTACTTTCGGTCTGTGTACCTCGCCTGCTTTCCCGTGAATTTTTTCCCCGTATTTCAATGGATGGCTTTCTACATTGCTTATTCCGGCTGCAATCCAAATCGAAACCTTTTGAGTGCCTATCCAAAGTTTCAAGAAATACTCCAAACGGCTGATTGTGCTCTGTTTTGATCCCTACGTTTCACATACTTTTTGCAATACAAATGAAAACTTTGAAGAAGCATACTGTCTCTCTGGTGGACACACTCCATGTGTTCTTTCTTAACGTCGTACAGTCTGTATCAGTTTGGCCTTGCCTTAGCAATTCCTATTCTCTTGACATTAATGGCCTCTTTGGTTGTTGTTGTTTTTTCTTCGCACAGTCAATACCTTCATTCTGTTACTATAAATTTGTATCTGTAATTGTTGTCATTGGCGCTCTTTTTTTAAAACTTTCTTTATGAAGGGTAATTCTCTTCGTCGAACATTAGATTGAACAAAATGCCATAAAATGGCTTTGTAAATGGGGTCAATACGTCTGCAATATATCATTTTGACCTTTTCTTTCAGACATTGATGAGGAAAAAGGTGATGAAGACAACTGTAAAACTTGAAAACTTGAAAACAAAAAATAAAAAGACAAGAAATCACTACTTCCCGTTTATGCATATTGTCTGCACTCTAATATTAGACTTTTGCGTCACTCTTTCTATGCAAGACTTTCTACTTTTCTTCGTAATTACTGCGTATTGATCCGAATTATTTGACTGCCTATCAAAAGTTTTCAGAAATACTTCAACTGTTTGAATCTTATTCGATCCCACCCATTGCATTTCACAAACTTTTTTTGACGATGGGGATGGGGGTGGGGGAGTGGGGGGAAATATGGATAACTAGCAATAACCTACAGGCTTCCTAGAAGACACCTAATTCTAGTTTTTATCGTCATATACTGGTTAGCAGTCATGGACAATTTTTTAAAATTCTTGTCCTATTGACATATTTGGTCTTGCTTTACTTTGCCGAGTGTCATTGCTGTTCAATATATTTTTAAGTAACATTCGCATTTGAAGGTATTTCTTGTATTAGATTGAGCAAAATGACGTGAAATGGGTAAGTAATTTAAATACTGACGTCTGCAGTATATTTATGTACATTTATTTTTCAGAAGATGATGATGAAGACGAAGACGATAATGACAACTGCAAAACATTTAAACTTGAAAGCAGAAACAAACAGAAAGACCAGAAATCCCTTTCAAAGGCCAAAAAAATCAGGTCAATGAGGCTAACGAAAGATCTGTCAAAGGGCAAGTGCAAAAAGAATAAATCCTTTGGCTATAGAGGGAGGCAAGCTTGGGTGAAGAACAACTGCCGTGCAGTATTCAAAGTTTGCTACAAGCCAAAAGGCGGCAAAGGCGACGAAGGTTTGTTTTCAATTGAGTCCTTGAAAACCATTTAGAAGCTTACATATCAAAACATTTACTTTCGGTCAGTGTATCTTGTCTGTTTTGCGGTGAATACTTTTCTCGTATTTTAATGGTGCTAATTCCGGCTACAATCCAAATCGAAACATTTTGAGTGCCTATCCAAAGTTTCAAGAAATACTCCAAACGGCTGATTCTGCTCTGTTTTGCTCCCTGCGTTTCACATATTATTTGCGATACAAATGAAAACCTTGAAGGACCATACTGTCTTGGTGGAGGACACACTCCATGTGATCTTTCTTAACGTCATACAATCTGTATCAGTTTGGCCTTGCCTTTTTAATTCCTATTCTCTTGACATTAACGGCGTGTTTGGTTGTCTTTTCCTTGCTGAGTCTGTACCTGCATGCTGTGACAATTAATTCTAAATCTGTAATAGTTGTCATTGCCGTTAGATATTTTGGAAACATTCTTTATGAAGGGTAATTCTCTTCGAACATTAGATTGAGCAAAATGCCCTGAAATAGATATGTAGATTGGGTAGTTACGTGTGCAGAATATTATTTTGACATTTTCTCTCAGAGATTAATGATGAAGAAGGCGATAAAGGCAACTGCAGAAGTTTAAAACTTGAAAGCAAAAACAAAGAGAAAGACCAGAAAGGCGAAGAAGGTTTGTTTTCACCTGAGTACTGGAAAACAATCTGGCTGCTGCTTTATCAAATTCATTGCTTTTGGACTGTGTATCTGGTCTGCCTTCTGGTAAATTCTGCATCAGTATTTAAATGCATTGCTTTTCTCCATGTTACGGCTGCAATCCAAATCTTAGTCATATGAGAGCCTGTCTAAATTTGTAATAAATACTCCCGCCGACTGTTTCTGCTCCGTTTCGCTCCCAACCTTTCACGTGCTTTTCGCTATACAAATCAAATCCTTGAAGAAACATTCTGTCTTTCTGAAGGACACACCCCATGTGTTTTTTCCTAACGTCATACAATCGGAATTAGTCTTGGCCTTACCTTTGGAATTTCTCTCATTTCTTACTGAGTCAGTAACTGAATACAGTGATAATAATTTTTCCGTCAGTAATTGATGTTATTGCCGTAGGATAATTTGGAAACATTTTTTCTTGTAGGTAATTGTTTACAGAAAATTAGCTTGATCAAAATAGGGAGAAAATGGTATATAAAATAGATGCTGACGTCTGCAGTATATTATTTTTACCTCTTCACTCAGACGATGATGAGGAAGAGGGCGATGATGGCGAGAAAGGCAACTGCAGAACTTTAAAACTTGAAAGCAAAAACAAAGAAAAAGACGAGAAATCTCTTTCCAAGGCCAAGAAAATCAAGTCAATGAAGATAACGAAAGAACTATCAGGGGGCAAGTGCAAGAAGAATAAATCCTTTGGCTATAAAGGAAAGAAGGCCTGGGTGAAGAACGACTGCCGTGCAGTATTCAAAGTTTGCTACAAGCCAAAAGGCGATGAAGGTTTGTTTTCACTTGAGAACTGGAAAACAATCTTGCTTTCAACTTATCAAAGTTATTACTTTCTGGTTTGTTTATGTCGTCTACCTTCTCTTGACATTTTTGTGAGGTTTTCAATAGGTGTCCTCCTACCTCGTTTGTTGCGCTTGCATTCCAAATCTGATTCATTTATGTGCCACTCCGGAGTTTCAAGAACTTCTCCCACTGACTGATTCTGCTACTTTTTTCCTCCCTTCATTCCACATACTTTAAGGGATAAAAATGGAAAAGTTCGAAAAACATTCTGCCTTTCTGAAGGCACCCACTATCTGATTTTTCCTTACGTCATTCAATCGGTATCAATCTAGACATAACATTTGGAACTTCAGTCCTATTTACTTTCGTGGTCATTTTTGTTGTTGTTGTTTTTTCTGGTCAAGTCAGAAATTGTTTACTCAAACAGTAGTTTTACGGTCGGTAACTGGTTTCCTACCCTTCCAATTTTTTGGAAACATTTCTATTTTTACATGTATTCGTTTGAGAAAAATTCCGTGAATTGGGTTTGTAAGTTAGGTGCTGATGTCTGCAGTGTATTCTTTTAATGTTTTTTTTTTCAGAAGATGATGAGGAAGAAGAAGAAAGCGGTAAAGGCAACTGCAGAAAGTTAAAACTAGAAAGCAAACAGAAAAAGAAAGACGAGAAATCTCTTTCCAAGGCCAAGAAAATCAAGTCAATGAAGATAACGAAAGAGCTGTCAAATCGCAAGTGCAAAAAGAATAAATCCTTTGGCTATAAAGGAAGGAAGGCCTGGGTGAAGAACAACTGCCGTGCAGTTTTCAAAGTTTGCTACAAGCCAAAAGGCGGCAGAGGCGACGAAGGTTTGTGTTTCCTTGAGCTCTTGAAAACAATTTTACAGCATACTTATCAAAACCACTACTTCCGGTCTGTGTATTTCGTGCGTTGTTTTCGTGACATTTCTATCTGCAATTCAATGGGTTGCTTTCTACCTTGTTTGTTGCGGCTGCAATCCAAATCGAAACCAGAGTTTCATGAATTACTCCAACTGACTGATTCCGTTCCGTTTTGCTCTCCACGTTTCACATTATTTTAAGGATAAATTTGGAAACTACACAAAAAAACCAAAATACAAAAACATGATGTCTTTCTTGTGGATACCCTTCAATATGTTCTTTCCTAGAACCATACTATCGTTGCAAATCTTTGCCTAACTTTTGGAATTTCTTTTCTTTTGCCATTTATTGGCTGGGTTGGTGTTTTTCTAACATAACAGTTAATAATTGCTTGATGCAGCAATACTTTTCCTGTCTGTAACTAGTGTCATGGAACCTCAGGTTTTTGGAAACATTCTATTAGCGGGTACTTCTACGCATGCATTAGCAAATTGCCGTAGAATGGGTATGTAAGTTAGGCGCTGACGTCTGCAGTATATTATTTTCACCTTTTCTCTTAGACGATGATGAGGAAGAAGGCGATGAAGGCGATAAAGGCAACTGCAGAACTTTAAAACTTGAAAGCAAAAACAAAGAGAAAGACCAGAAATCTCTCTCCAAGGCCAAGAAAATCAAGTCAATGAAGATAACTAAAGAACTGTCTGAGGGCAAGTGCAAGAAGAATAAATCCTTTGGCTATAAAGGAAAGAAGGCCTGGGTGAAGAACGACTGCCGTGCAGTATTCAAAGTTTGCTACAAGCCAAAAGGCGAAGAAGGTTTGTTTTCACCTGAGTACTGGAAAACAATCTGGCTGCTTCTTTATCAAATTCATTGCTTTTGGTCTGTGTATCTGGTCTGCCTTCTGGTAAATTCTGCATCAGTATTTAAATGCATTGCTTTTCTCCGACATGTTACGGCTGCAATCCAAATCTTAGTCATATGAGAGCCTGTCTAAATTTGTAATAAATACTCCCGCCGACTGTTTCTGCTCCGTTTCGCTCCCAACCTTTCACGTGCTTTTCGCTATACAAATCAAATCCTTGAAGAAACATTCTGTCTTTCTGAAGGACACACCCCATGTGTTTTTTCCTAACGTCATAAAATCGGAATTAGTCTTGGCCTTACCTTTGGAATTTCTCTCATTTCTTACTGAGTCAGTAACTGAATACAGTGATAATAATTTTTCCGTCAGTAATTGATGTTATTGCCGTAGGATAATGTGGAAACATTTTTTCTTGTAGGTAATTGTTTACAGAAAATTAGCTTGATCAAAATAGGGAGAAAATGGTATATAAAATAGATGCTGACGTCTGCAGTATATTATTTTTACCTCTTCACTCAGACGATGATGAGGAAGAGGGCGATGATGGCGAGAAAGGCAACTGCAGAACTTTAAAACTTGAAAGCAAAAACAAAGAAAAAGACGAGAAATCTCTTTCCAAGGCCAAGAAAATCAAGTCAATGAAGATAACGAAAGAGCTGTCAAATCGCAAGTGCAAAAAGAATAAATCCTTTGGCTATAAAGGAAGGAAGGCCTGGGTGAAGAACAACTGCCGTGCAGTTTTCAAAGTTTGCTACAAGCCAAAAGGCGGCAAAGGCGACGAAGGTTTGTGTTTCCTTGAGCTCTTGAAAACATTTTTACAGCATACTTATCAAAACCACTACTTCCGGTCTGTGTATTTCGTGCGTTGTTTTCGTGACATTTCTATCAGCCATTCAATGGGTTGCTTTCTACCTTGTGTGTTGCGGCTGCAATCCAAATCGAAACCAAAGTTTCATGAATTACTCCAACTGACTGATTCCGTTCCGTTTTGCTCTCCACGTTTCACATTATTTTAAGGATAAATTTGGAAACTACACAAAAAAACCAAAATACAAAAACATGATGTCTTTCTTGTGGATACCCTTCAATATGTTCTTTCCTAGAGCCATACTATCGTTGCAAATCTTTGCCTAACTTTTGGAATTTCTTTTCTTTTGCCATTTATTGGCTGGGTTGGTGTTTTTCTAACATAACAGTTAATAATTGCTTGATGCAGCAATACTTTTCCTGTCTGTAACTAGTGTCATGGAACCTCAGGTTTTTGGAAACATTCTATTAGCGGGTACTTCTACGCATGCATTAGCAAATTGCCGTAGAATGGGTATGTAAGTTAGGCGCTGACGTCTGCAGTATATTATTTTCACCTTTTCTCTTAGACGATGATGAGGAAGAAGGCGATGAAGGCGATAAAGGCAACTGCAGAACTTTAAAACTTGAAAGCAAAAACAAAGAGAAAGACCAGAAATCTCTCTCCAAGGCCAAGAAAATCAAGTCAATGAAGATAACTAAAGAACTGTCTGAGGGCAAGTGCAAGAAGAATAAATCCTTTGGCTATAAAGGAAAGAAGGCCTGGGTGAAGAACGACTGCCGTGCAGTATTCAAAGTTTGCTACAAGCCAAAAGGCGAAGAAGGTTTGTTTTCACCTGAGTACTGGAAAACAATCTGGCTGCTTCTTTATCAAATTCATTGCTTTTGGTCTGTGTATCTGGTCTGCCTTCTGGTAAATTCTGCATCAGTATTTAAATGCATTGCTTTTCTCCGACATGTTACGGCTGCAATCCAAATCTTAGTCATATGAGAGCCTGTCTAAATTTGTAATAAATACTCCCGCCGACTGTTTCTGCTCCGTTTCGCTCCCAACCTTTCACGTGCTTTTCGCTATACAAATCAAATCCTGGAAGAAACATTCTGTCTTTCTGAAGGACACACCCCATGTGTTTTTTCCTAACGTCATAAAATCGGAATTAGTCTTGGCCTTACCTTTGGAATTTCTCTCATTTCTTACTGAGTCAGTAACTGAATACAGTGATAATAATTTTTCCGTCAGTAATTGATGTTATTGCCGTAGGATAATGTGGAAACATTTTTTCTTGTAGGTAATTGTTTACAGAAAATTAGCTTGATCAAAATAGGGAGAAAATGGTATATAAAATAGATGCTGACGTCTGCAGTATATTATTTTTACCTCTTCACTCAGACGATGATGAGGAAGAGGGCGATGATGGCGAGAAAGGCAACTGCAGAACTTTAAAACTTGAAAGCAAAAACAAAGAAAAAGACGAGAAATCTCTTTCCAAGGCCAAGAAAATCAAGTCAATGAAGATAACGAAAGAACTATCAGGGGGCAAGTGCAAGAAGAATAAATCCTTTGGCTATAAAGGAAAGAAGGCCTGGGTGAAGAACAACTGCCGTGCAGTTTTCAAAGTTTGCTACAAGCCAAAAGGCAGCAAAGGCGACGAAGGTTTGGATTTCCTTGAGCTCTTGAAAACATTTTTACAGCATACTTATCAAAACCACTACTTCCGGTCTGTGTATTTCGTGCGTCTTTTCGTGACATTTCTATCTGCAATTCAATGGGTTGCTTTCTACCTTGTTTGTTGCGGCTGCAATCCAAATCGAAACCAGAGTTTCATGAATTACTCCAACTGACTGATTCCGTTCCGTTTTGCTCTCCACGTTTCACATTATTTTAAGGATAAATTTGGAAACTACGCAAAAAAACCAAAATACAAAAACATGATGTCTTTCTTGTGGATACCCTTCAATATGTTCTTTCCTAGAACCATACTATCGTTGCAAATCTTTGCCTAACTTTTGGAATTTCTTTTCTTTTGCCATTTATTGGCTGGGTTGGTGTTTTTCTAACATAACAGTTAATAATTGCTTGATGCAGCAATACTTTTCCTGTCTGTAACTAGTGTCATGGAACCTCAGGTTTTTGGAAACATTCTATTAGCGGGTACTTCTACGCATGCATTAGCAAATTGCCGTAGAATAGGTATGTAAGTTAGGCGCTGACGTCTGCAGTATATTATTTTCACCTTTTCTCTTAGACGATGATGAGGAAGAAGGCGATGAAGGCGATAAAGGCAACTGCAGAACTTTAAAACTTGAAAGCAAAAACAAAGAGAAAGACCAGAAGTCTCTCTCCAAGGCCAAGAAAATCAAGTCAATGAAGATAACTAAAGAACTGTCTGAGGGCAAGTGCAAGAAGAATAAATCCTTTGGCTATAAAGGAAAGAAGGCCTGGGTGAAGAACGACTGCCGTGCAGTATTCAAAGTTTGCTACAAGCCAAAAGGCGAAGAAGGTTTGTTTTCACCTGAGTACTGGAAAACAATCTGGCTGCTTCTTTATCAAATTCATTGCTTTTGGTCTGTATATCTGGTCTGCCTTCTGGTAAATTCTGCATCAGTATTTAAATGCATTGCTTTTCTCCGACATGTTACGGCTGCAATCCAAATCTTAGTCATATGAGAGCCTGTCTAAATTTGTAATAAATACTCCCGCCGACTGTTTCTGCTCCGTTTCGCTCCCAACCTTTCACGTGCTTTTCGCTATACAAATCAAATCCTGGAAGAAACATTCTGTCTTTCTGAAGGACACACCCCTTGTGTTCTTTCCTAACGTCATACAATCGGAATTAGTCTTGGCCTTACCTTTGGAATTTCTCTCATTTCTTACTGAGTCAGTAACTGAATACAGTGATAATAATTTTTCCGTCAGTAATTGATGTTATTGCCGTAGGATAATTTGGAAACATTTTTTCTTGTAGGTAATTGTTTACAGAAAATTAGCTTGATCAAAATAGGGAGAAAATGGTATATAAAATAGATGCTGACGTCTGCAGTATATTATTTTTACCTCTTCACTCAGACGATGATGAGGAAGAGGGCGATGATGGCGAGAAAGGCAACTGCAGAACTTTAAAACTTGAAAGCAAAAACAAAGAAAAAGACGAGAAATCTCTTTCCAAGGCCAAGAAAATCAAGTCAATGAAGATAACGAAAGAACTATCAGGGGGCAAGTGCAAGAAGAATAAATCCTTTGGCTATAAAGGAAAGAAGGCCTGGGTGAAGAACAACTGCCGTGCAGTTTTCAAAGTTTGCTACAAGCCAAAAGGCGGCAAAGGCGACGAAGGTTTGTGTTTCCTTGAGCTCTTGAAAACATTTTTACAGCATACTTATCAAAACCACTACTTCCGGTCTGTGTATTTCGTGCGTCTTTTCGTGACATTTCTATCTGCAATTCAATGGGTTGCTTTCTACCTTGTTTGTTGCGGCTGCAATCCAAATCGAAACCAGAGTTTCATGAATTACTCCAACTGACTGATTCCGTTCCGTTTTGCTCTCCACGTTTCACATTATTTTAAGGATAAATTTGGAAACTACGCAAAAAAACCAAAATACAAAAACATGATGTCTTTCTTGTGGATACCCTTCAATATGTTCTTTCCTAGAGCCATACTATCGTTGCAAATCTTTGCCTAACTTTTGGAATTTCTTTTCTTTTGCCATTTATTGGCTGGGTTGGTGTTTTTCTAACATAACAGTTAATAATTGCTTGATGCAGCAATACTTTTCCCGTCTGTAACTAGTGTCATGGAACCTCAGGTTTTTAGAAACATTCTATTAGCGGGTACTTCTACACATGCATTAGCAAATTGCCGTAGAATGGGTATGTAAGTTAGGCGCTGACGTCTGCAGTATATTATTTTCACCTTTTCTCTTAGACGATGAGGAAGAAGGCGATGAAGGCGATAAAGGCAACTGCAGAACTTTAAAACTTGAAAGCAAAAACAAAGAGAAAGACCAGAAATCTCTCTCCAAGGCCAAGAAAATCAAGTCAATGAAGATAACTAAAGAACTGTCTGAGGGCAAGTGCAAGAAGAATAAATCCTTTGGCTATAAAGGAAAGAAGGCCTGGGTGAAGAACGACTGCCGTGCAGTATTCAAAGTTTGCTACAAGCCAAAAGGCGAAGAAGGTTTGTTTTCACCTGAGTACTGGAAAACAATCTGGCTGCTTCTTTATCAAATTCATTGCTTTTGGTCTGTGTATCTGGTCTGCCTTCTGGTAAATTCTGCATCAGTATTTAAATGCATTGCTTTTCTCCGACATGTTACGGCTGCAATCCAAATCTTAGTCATATGAGAGCCTGTCTAAATTTGTAATAAATACTCCCGCCGACTGTTTCTGCTCCGTTTCGCTCCCAACCTTTCACGTGCTTTTCGCTATACAAATCAAATCCTTGAAGAAACATTCTGTCTTTCTGAAGGACACACCCCATGTGTTTTTTCCTAACGTCATAAAATCGGAATTAGTCTTGGCCTTACCTTTGGAATTTCTCTCATTTCTTACTGAGTCAGTAACTGAATACAGTGATAATAATTTTTCCGTCAGTAATTGATGTTATTGCCGTAGGATAATGTGGAAACATTTTTTCTTGTAGGTAATTGTTTACAGAAAATTAGCTTGATCAAAATAGGGAGAAAATGGTATATAAAATAGATGCTGACGTCTGCAGTATATTATTTTTACCTCTTCACTCAGACGATGATGAGGAAGAGGGCGATGATGGCGAGAAAGGCAACTGCAGAACTTTAAAACTTGAAAGCAAAAACAAAGAAAAAGACGAGAAATCTCTTTCCAAGGCCAAGAAAATCAAGTCAATGAAGATAACGAAAGAACTATCAGGGGGCAAGTGCAAGAAGAATAAATCCTTTGGCTATAAAGGAAAGAAGGCCTGGGTGAAGAACAACTGCCGTGCAGTTTTCAAAGTTTGCTACAAGCCAAAAGGCGGCAAAGGCGACGAAGGTTTGTGTTTCCTTGAGCTCTTGAAAACATTTTTACAGCATACTTATCAAAACCACTACTTCCGGTCTGTGTATTTCGTGCGTCTTTTCGTGACATTTCTATCTGCAATTCAATGGGTTGCTTTCTACCTTGTTTGTTGCGGCTGCAATCCAAATCGAAACCAGAGTTTCATGAATTACTCCAACTGACTGATTCCGTTCCGTTTTGCTCTCCACGTTTCACATTATTTTAAGGATAAATTTGGAAACTACGCAAAAAAACCAAAATACAAAAACATGATGTCTTTCTTGTGGATACCCTTCAATATGTTCTTTCCTAGAACCATACTATCGTTGCAAATCTTTGCCTAACTTTTGGAATTTCTTTTCTTTTGCCATTTATTGGCTGGGTTGGTGTTTTTCTAACATAACAGTTAATAATTGCTTGATGCAGCAATACTTTTCCTGTCTGTAACTAGTGTCATGGAACCTCAGGTTTTTAGAAACATTCTATTAGCGGGTACTTCTACGCATGCATTAGCAAATTGCCGTAGAATAGGTATGTAAGTTAGGCGCTGACGTCTGCAGTATATTATTTTCACCTTTTCTCTTAGACGATGATGAGGAAGAAGGCGATGAAGGCGATAAAGGCAACTGCAGAACTTTAAAACTTGAAAGCAAAAACAAAGAGAAAGACCAGAAATCTCTCTCCAAGGCCAAGAAAATCAAGTCAATGAAGATAACTAAAGAACTGTCTGAGGGCAAGTGCAAGAAGAATAAATCCTTTGGCTATAAAGGAAAGAAGGCCTGGGTGAAGAACGACTGCCGTGCAGTATTCAAAGTTTGCTACAAGCCAAAAGGCGAAGAAGGTTTGTTTTCACCTGAGTACTGGAAAACAATCTGGCTGCTTCTTTATCAAATTCATTGCTTTTGGTCTGTGTATCTGGTCTGCCTTCTGGTAAATTCTGCATCAGTATTTAAATGCATTGCTTTTCTCCGACATGTTACGGCTGCAATCCAAATCTTAGTCATATGAGAGCCTGTCTAAATTTGTAATAAATACTCCCGCCGACTGTTTCTGCTCCGTTTCGCTCCCAACCTTTCACGTGCTTTTCGCTATACAAATCAAATCCTTGAAGAAACATTCTGTCTTTCTGAAGGACACACCCCATGTGTTTTTTCCTAACGTAATAAAATCGGAATTAGTCTTGGCCTTACCTTTGGAATTTCTCTCATTTCTTACTGAGTCAGTAACTGAATACAGTGATAATAATTTTTCCGTCAGTAATTGATGTTATTGCCGTAGGATAATGTGGAAACATTTTTTCTTGTAGGTAATTGTTTACAGAAAATTAGCTTGATCAAAATAGGGAGAAAATGGTATATAAAATAGATGCTGACGTCTGCAGTATATTATTTTTACCTCTTCACTCAGACGATGATGAGGAAGAGGGCGATGATGGCGAGAAAGGCAACTGCAGAACTTTAAAACTTGAAAGCAAAAACAAAGAAAAAGACGAGAAATCTCTTTCCAAGGCCAAGAAAATCAAGTCAATGAAGATAACGAAAGAACTATCAGGGGGCAAGTGCAAGAAGAATAAATCATTTGGCTATAAAGGAAAGAAGGCCTGGGTGAAGAACAACTGCCGTGCAGTTTTCAAAGTTTGCTACAAGCCAAAAGGCGGCAAAGGCGACGAAGGTTTGTGTTTCCTTGAGCTCTTGAAAACATTTTTACAGCATACTTATCAAAACCACTACTTCCGGTCTGTGTATTTCGTGCGTCTTTTCGTGACATTTCTATCTGCAATTCAATGGGTTGCTTTCTACCTTGTTTGTTGCGGCTGCAATCCAAATCGAAACCAGAGTTTCATGAATTACTCCAACTGACTGATTCCGTTCCGTTTTGCTCTCCACGTTTCACATTATTTTAAGGATAAATTTGGAAACTACGCAAAAAAACCAAAATACAAAAACATGATGTCTTTCTTGTGGATACCCTTCAATATGTTCTTTCCTAGAACCATACTATCGTTGCAAATCTTTGCCTAACTTTTGGAATTTCTTTTCTTTTGCCATTTATTGGCTGGGTTGGTGTTTTTCTAACATAACAGTTAATAATTGCTTGATGCAGCAATACTTTTCCTGTCTGTAACTAGTGTCATGGAACCTCAGGTTTTTGGAAACATTCTATTAGCGGGTACTTCTACGCATGCATTAGCAAATTGCCGTAGAATGGGTATGTAAGTTAGGCGCTGACGTCTGCAGTATATTATTTTCACCTTTTCTCTTAGACGATGATGAGGAAGAAGGCGATGAAGGCGATAAAGGCAACTGCAGAACTTTAAAACTTGAAAGCAAAAACAAAGAGAAAGACCAGAAATCTCTCTCCAAGGCCAAGAAAATCAAGTCAATGAAGATAACTAAAGAACTGTCTGAGGGCAAGTGCAAGAAGAATAAATCCTTTGGCTATAAAGGAAAGAAGGCCTGGGTGAAGAACGACTGCCGTGCAGTATTCAAAGTTTGCTACAAGCCAAAAGGCGAAGAAGGTTTGTTTTCACCTGAGTACTGGAAAACAATCTGGCTGCTTCTTTATCAAATTCATTGCTTTTGGTCTGTGTATCTGGTCTGCCTTCTGGTAAATTCTGCATCAGTATTTAAATGCATTGCTTTTCTCCGACATGTTACGGCTGCAATCCAAATCTTAGTCATATGAGAGCCTGTCTAAATTTGTAATAAATACTCCCGCCGACTGTTTCTGCTCCGTTTCGCTCCCAACCTTTCACGTGCTTTTCGCTATACAAATCAAATCCTTGAAGAAACATTCTGTCTTTCTGAAGGACACACCCCATGTGTTTTTTCCTAACGTCATAAAATCGGAATTAGTCTTGGCCTTACCTTTGGAATTTCTCTCATTTCTTACTGAGTCAGTAACTGAATACAGTGATAATAATTTTTCCGTCAGTAATTGATGTTATTGCCGTAGGATAATGTGGAAACATTTTTTCTTGTAGGTAATTGTTTACAGAAAATTAGCTTGATCAAAATAGGGAGAAAATGGTATATAAAATAGATGCTGACGTCTGCAGTATATTATTTTTACCTCTTCACTCAGACGATGATGAGGAAGAGGGCGATGATGGCGAGAAAGGCAACTGCAGAACTTTAAAACTTGAAAGCAAAAACAAAGAAAAAGACGAGAAATCTCTTTCCAAGGCCAAGAAAATCAAGTCAATGAAGATAACGAAAGAACTATCAGGGGGCAAGTGCAAGAAGAATAAATCCTTTGGCTATAAAGGAAAGAAGGCCTGGGTGAAGAACGACTGCCGTGCAGTATTCAAAGTTTGCTACAAGCCAAAAGGCGAAGAAGGTTTGTTTTCACCTGAGTACTGGAAAACAATCTGGCTGCTTCTTTATCAAATTCATTGCTTTTGGTCTGTGTATCTGGTCTGCCTTCTGGTAAATTCTGCATCAGTATTTAAATGCATTGCTTTTCTCCGACATGTTACGGCTGCAATCCAAATCTTAGTCATATGAGAGCCTGTCTAAATTTGTAATAAATACTCCCGCCGACTGTTTCTGCTCCGTTTCGCTCCCAACCTTTCACGTGCTTTTCGCTATACAAATCAAATCCTTGAAGAAACATTCTGTCTTTCTGAAGGACACACCCCATGTGTTTTTTCCTAACGTCATAAAATCGGAATTAGTCTTGGCCTTACCTTTGGAATTTCTCTCATTTCTTACTGAGTCAGTAACTGAATACAGTGATAATAATTTTTCCGTCAGTAATTGATGTTATTGCCGTAGGATAATGTGGAAACATTTTTTCTTGTAGGTAATTGTTTACAGAAAATTAGCTTGATCAAAATAGGGAGAAAATGGTATATAAAATAGATGCTGACGTCTGCAGTATATTATTTTTACCTCTTCACTCAGACGATGATGAGGAAGAGGGCGATGATGGCGAGAAAGGCAACTGCAGAACTTTAAAACTTGAAAGCAAAAACAAAGAAAAAGACGAGAAATCTCTTTCCAAGGCCAAGAAAATCAAGTCAATGAAGATAACGAAAGAGCTGTCAAATCGCAAGTGCAAAAAGAATAAATCCTTTGGCTATAAAGGAAGGAAGGCCTGGGTGAAGAACAACTGCCGTGCAGTTTTCAAAGTTTGCTACAAGCCAAAAGGCGGCAAAGGCGACGAAGGTTTGTGTTTCCTTGAGCTCTTGAAAACATTTTTACAGCATACTTATCAAAACCACTACTTCCGGTCTGTGTATTTCGTGCGTCTTTTCGTGACATTTCTATCTGCAATTCAATGGGTTGCTTTCTACCTTGTTTGTTGCGGCTGCAATCCAAATCGAAACCAGAGTTTCATGAATTACTCCAACTGACTGATTCCGTTCCGTTTTGCTCTCCACGTTTCACATTATTTTAAGGATAAATTTGGAAACTACGCAAAAAAACCAAAATACAAAAACATGATGTCTTTCTTGTGGATACCCTTCAATATGTTCTTTCCTAGAACCATACTATCGTTGCAAATCTTTGCCTAACTTTTGGAATTTCTTTTCTTTTGCCATTTATTGGCTGGGTTGGTGTTTTTCTAACATAACAGTTAATAATTGCTTGATGCAGCAATACTTTTCCTGTCTGTAACTAGTGTCATGGAACCTCAGGTTTTTGGAAACATTCTATTAGCGGGTACTTCTACGCATGCATTAGCAAATTGCCGTAGAATGGGTATGTAAGTTAGGCGCTGACGTCTGCAGTATATTATTTTCACCTTTTCTCTTAGACGATGATGAGGAAGAAGGCGATGAAGGCGATAAAGGCAACTGCAGAACTTTAAAACTTGAAAGCAAAAACAAAGAGAAAGACCAGAAATCTCTCTCCAAGGCCAAGAAAATCAAGTCAATGAAGATAACTAAAGAACTGTCTGAGGGCAAGTGCAAGAAGAATAAATCCTTTGGCTATAAAGGAAAGAAGGCCTGGGTGAAGAACAACTGCCGTGCAGTTTTCAAAGTTTGCTACAAGCCAAAAGGCGGCAAAGGCGACGAAGGTTTGTGTTTCCTTGAGCTCTTGAAAACATTTTTACAGCATACTTATCAAAACCACTACTTCCGGTCTGTGTATTTCGTGCGTCTTTTCGTGACATTTCTATCTGCAATTCAATGGGTTGCTTTCTACCTTGTTTGTTGCGGCTGCAATCCAAATCGAAACCAGAGTTTCATGAATTACTCCAACTGACTGATTCCGTTCCGTTTTGCTCTCCACGTTTCACATTATTTTAAGGATAAATTTGGAAACTACGCAAAAAAACCAAAATACAAAAACATGATGTCTTTCTTGTGGATACCCTTCAATATGTTCTTTCCTAGAACCATACTATCGTTGCAAATCTTTGCCTAACTTTTGGAATTTCTTTTCTTTTGCCATTTATTGGCTGGGTTGGTGTTTTTCTAACATAACAGTTAATAATTGCTTGATGCAGCAATACTTTTCCTGTCTGTAACTAGTGTCATGGAACCTCAGGTTTTTGGAAACATTCTATTAGCGGGTACTTCTACGCATGCATTAGCAAATTGCCGTAGAATGGGTATGTAAGTTAGGCGCTGACGTCTGCAGTATATTATTTTCACCTTTTCTCTTAGACGATGATGAGGAAGAAGGCGATGAAGGCGATAAAGGCAACTGCAGAACTTTAAAACTTGAAAGCAAAAACAAAGAGAAAGACCAGAAATCTCTCTCCAAGGCCAAGAAAATCAAGTCAATGAAGATAACTAAAGAACTGTCTGAGGGCAAGTGCAAGAAGAATAAATCCTTTGGCTATAAAGGAAAGAAGGCCTGGGTGAAGAACGACTGCCGTGCAGTATTCAAAGTTTGCTACAAGCCAAAAGGCGAAGAAGGTTTGTTTTCACCTGAGTACTGGAAAACAATCTGGCTGCTTCTTTATCAAATTCATTGCTTTTGGTCTGTGTATCTGGTCTGCCTTCTGGTAAATTCTGCATCAGTATTTAAATGCATTGCTTTTCTCCGACATGTTACGGCTGCAATCCAAATCTTAGTCATATGAGAGCCTGTCTAAATTTGTAATAAATACTCCCGCCGACTGTTTCTGCTCCGTTTCGCTCCCAACCTTTCACGTGCTTTTCGCTATACAAATCAAATCCTTGAAGAAACATTCTGTCTTTCTGAAGGACACACCCCATGTGTTTTTTCCTAACGTCATAAAATCGGAATTAGTCTTGGCCTTACCTTTGGAATTTCTCTCATTTCTTACTGAGTCAGTAACTGAATACAGTGATAATAATTTTTCCGTCAGTAATTGATGTTATTGCCGTAGGATAATGTGGAAACATTTTTTCTTGTAGGTAATTGTTTACAGAAAATTAGCTTGATCAAAATAGGGAGAAAATGGTATATAAAATAGATGCTGACGTCTGCAGTATATTATTTTTACCTCTTCACTCAGACGATGATGAGGAAGAGGGCGATGATGGCGAGAAAGGCAACTGCAGAACTTTAAAACTTGAAAGCAAAAACAAAGAAAAAGACGAGAAATCTCTTTCCAAGGCCAAGAAAATCAAGTCAATGAAGATAACGAAAGAGCTGTCAAATCGCAAGTGCAAAAAGAATAAATCCTTTGGCTATAAAGGAAGGAAGGCCTGGGTGAAGAACAACTGCCGTGCAGTTTTCAAAGTTTGCTACAAGCCAAAAGGCGGCAAAGGCGACGAAGGTTTGTGTTTCCTTGAGCTCTTGAAAACATTTTTACAGCATACTTATCAAAACCACTACTTCCGGTCTGTGTATTTCGTGCGTCTTTTCGTGACATTTCTATCTGCAATTCAATGGGTTGCTTTCTACCTTGTTTGTTGCGGCTGCAATCCAAATCGAAACCAGAGTTTCATGAATTACTCCAACTGACTGATTCCGTTCCGTTTTGCTCTCCACGTTTCACATTATTTTAAGGATAAATTTGGAAACTACGCAAAAAAACCAAAATACAAAAACATGATGTCTTTCTTGTGGATACCCTTCAATATGTTCTTTCCTAGAACCATACTATCGTTGCAAATCTTTGCCTAACTTTTGGAATTTCTTTTCTTTTGCCATTTATTGGCTGGGTTGGTGTTTTTCTAACATAACAGTTAATAATTGCTTGATGCAGCAATACTTTTCCTGTCTGTAACTAGTGTCATGGAACCTCAGGTTTTTGGAAACATTCTATTAGCGGGTACTTCTACGCATGCATTAGCAAATTGCCGTAGAATGGGTATGTAAGTTAGGCGCTGACGTCTGCAGTATATTATTTTCACCTTTTCTCTTAGACGATGATGAGGAAGAAGGCGATGAAGGCGATAAAGGCAACTGCAGAACTTTAAAACTTGAAAGCAAAAACAAAGAGAAAGACCAGAAATCTCTCTCCAAGGCCAAGAAAATCAAGTCAATGAAGATAACTAAAGAACTGTCTGAGGGCAAGTGCAAGAAGAATAAATCCTTTGGCTATAAAGGAAAGAAGGCCTGGGTGAAGAACGACTGCCGTGCAGTATTCAAAGTTTGCTACAAGCCAAAAGGCGAAGAAGGTTTGTTTTCACCTGAGTACTGGAAAACAATCTGGCTGCTTCTTTATCAAATTCATTGCTTTTGGTCTGTGTATCTGGTCTGCCTTCTGGTAAATTCTGCATCAGTATTTAAATGCATTGCTTTTCTCCGACATGTTACGGCTGCAATCCAAATCTTAGTCATATGAGAGCCTGTCTAAATTTGTAATAAATACTCCCGCCGACTGTTTCTGCTCCGTTTCGCTCCCAACCTTTCACGTGCTTTTCGCTATACAAATCAAATCCTTGAAGAAACATTCTGTCTTTCTGAAGGACACACCCCATGTGTTTTTTCCTAACGTCATAAAATCGGAATTAGTCTTGGCCTTACCTTTGGAATTTCTCTCATTTCTTACTGAGTCAGTAACTGAATACAGTGATAATAATTTTTCCGTCAGTAATTGATGTTATTGCCGTAGGATAATTTGGAAACATTTTTTCTTGTAGGTAATTGTTTACAGAAAATTAGCTTGATCAAAATAGGGAGAAAATGGTATATAAAATAGATGCTGACGTCTGCAGTATATTATTTTTACCTCTTCACTCAGACGATGATGAGGAAGAGGGCGATGATGGCGAGAAAGGCAACTGCAGAACTTTAAAACTTGAAAGCAAAAACAAAGAAAAAGACGAGAAATCTCTTTCCAAGGCCAAGAAAATCAAGTCAATGAAGATAACGAAAGAACTATCAGGGGGCAAGTGCAAGAAGAATAAATCCTTTGGCTATAAAGGAAAGAAGGCCTGGGTGAAGAACGACTGCCGTGCAGTATTCAAAGTTTGCTACAAGCCAAAAGGCGATGAAGGTTTGTTTTCACTTGAGAACTGGAAAACAATCTTGCTTTCAACTTATCAAAGTTATTACTTTCTGGTTTGTTTATGTCGTCTACCTTCTCTTGACATTTTTGTGAGGTTTTCAATAGGTGTCCTCCTACCTCGTTTGTTGCGCTTGCATTCCAAATCTGATTCATTTATGTGCCACTCCGGAGTTTCAAGAACTTCTCCCACTGACTGATTCTGCTACTTTTTTCCTCCCTTCATTCCACATACTTTAAGGGATAAAAATGGAAAAGTTCGAAAAACATTCTGCCTTTCTGAAGGCACCCACTATCTGATTTTTCCTTACGTCATTCAATCGGTATCAATCTAGACATAACATTTGGAACTTCAGTCCTATTTACATTCGTGGTCATTTTTGTTGTTGTTGTTTTTTCTGGTCAAGTCAGAAATTGTTTACTCAAACAGTAGTTTTACGGTCTGTAACTGGTTTCCTACCCTTCCAATTTTTTGGAAACATTTCTATTTTTACATGTATTCGTTTGAAAAAAATTCCGTGAATTGGGTTTGTAAGTTAGGTGCTGATGTCTGCAGTGTATTCTTTTAATGGTTTTTTTTTCAGAAGATGATGAGGAAGAAGAAGAAAGCGGTAAAGGCAACTGCAGAAAGTTAAAACTAGAAAGCAAACAGAAAAAGAAAGACGAGAAATCTCTTTCCAAGGCCAAGAAAATCAAGTCAATGAAGATAACGAAAGAGCTGTCAAATCGCAAGTGCAAAAAGAATAAATCCTTTGGCTATAAAGGAAGGAAGGCCTGGGTGAAGAACAACTGCCGTGCAGTTTTCAAAGTTTGCTACAAGCCGAAAGGCGGCAAAGGCGACAAAGGTTTGTGTTTCCTTGAGCTCTTGAAAACAATTTTACAGCATACTTATCAAAACCACTACTTCCGGTCTGTGTATTTCGTGCGTCTTTTCGTGACATTTCTATCTGCAATTCAATGGGTTGCTTTCTACCTTGTTTGTTGCGGCTGCAATCCAAATCGAAACCAGAGTTTCATGAATTACTCCAACTGACTGATTCCGTTCCGTTTTGCTCTCCACGTTTCACATTATTTTAAGGATAAATTTGGAAACTACGCAAAAAAACCAAAATACAAAAACATGATGTCTTTCTTGTGGATACCCTTCAATATGTTCTTTCCTAGAACCATACTATCGTTGCAAATCTTTGCCTAACTTTTGGAATTTCTTTTCTTTTGCCATTTATTGGCTGGGTTGGTGTTTTTCTAACATAACAGTTAATAATTGCTTGATGCAGCAATACTTTTCCTGTCTGTAACTAGTGTCATGGAACCTCAGGTTTTTGGAAACATTCTATTAGCGGGTACTTCTACGCATGCATTAGCAAATTGCCGTAGAATGGGTATGTAAGTTAGGCGCTGACGTCTGCAGTATATTATTTTCACCTTTTCTCTTAGACGATGATGAGGAAGAAGGCGATGAAGGCGATAAAGGCAACTGCAGAACTTTAAAACTTGAAAGCAAAAACAAAGAGAAAGACCAGAAATCTCTCTCCAAGGCCAAGAAAATCAAGTCAATGAAGATAACTAAAGAACTGTCTGAGGGCAAGTGCAAGAAGAATAAATCCTTTGGCTATAAAGGAAAGAAGGCCTGGGTGAAGAACGACTGCCGTGCAGTATTCAAAGTTTGCTACAAGCCAAAAGGCGATGAAGGTTTGTTTTCACTTGAGAACTGGAAAACAATCTTGCTTTCAACTTATCAAAGTTATTACTTTCTGGTTTGTTTATGTCGTCTACCTTCTCTTGACATTTTTGTGAGGTTTTCAATAGGTGTCCTCCTACCTCGTTTGTTGCGCTTGCATTCCAAATCTGATTCATTTATGTGCCACTCCGGAGTTTCAAGAACTTCTCCCACTGACTGATTCTGCTACTTTTTTCCTCCCTTCATTCCACATACTTTAAGGGATAAAAATGGAAAAGTTCGAAAAACATTCTGCCTTTCTGAAGGCACCCACTATCTGATTTTTCCTTACGTCATTCAATCGGTATCAATCTAGACATAACATTTGGAACTTCAGTCCTATTTACATTCGTGGTCATTTTTGTTGTTGTTGTTTTTTCTGGTCAAGTCAGAAATTGTTTACTCAAACAGTAGTTTTACGGTCTGTAACTGGTTTCCTACCCTTCCAATTTTTTGGAAACATTTCTATTTTTACATGTATTCGTTTGAAAAAAATTCCGTGAATTGGGTTTGTAAGTTAGGTGCTGATGTCTGCAGTGTATTCTTTTAATGGTTTTTTTTTCAGAAGATGATGAGGAAGAAGAAGAAAGCGGTAAAGGCAACTGCAGAAAGTTAAAACTAGAAAGCAAACAGAAAAAGAAAGACGAGAAATCTCTTTCCAAGGCCAAGAAAATCAAGTCAATGAAGATAACGAAAGAGCTGTCAAATCGCAAGTGCAAAAAGAATAAATCCTTTGGCTATAAAGGAAGGAAGGCCTGGGTGAAGAACAACTGCCGTGCAGTTTTCAAAGTTTGCTACAAGCCGAAAGGCGGCAAAGGCGACAAAGGTTTGTGTTTCCTTGAGCTCTTGAAAACAATTTTACAGCATACTTATCAAAACCACTACTTCCGGTCTGTGTATTTCGTGCGTCTTTTCGTGACATTTCTATCTGCAATTCAATGGGTTGCTTTCTACCTTGTTTGTTGCGGCTGCAATCCAAATCGAAACCAGAGTTTCATGAATTACTCCAACTGACTGATTCCGTTCCGTTTTGCTCTCCACGTTTCACATTATTTTAAGGATAAATTTGGAAACTACGCAAAAAAACCAAAATACAAAAACATGATGTCTTTCTTGTGGATACCCTTCAATATGTTCTTTCCTAGAACCATACTATCGTTGCAAATCTTTGCCTAACTTTTGGAATTTCTTTTCTTTTGCCATTTATTGGCTGGGTTGGTGTTTTTCTAACATAACAGTTAATAATTGCTTGATGCAGCAATACTTTTCCTGTCTGTAACTAGTGTCATGGAACCTCAGGTTTTTGGAAACATTCTATTAGCGGGTACTTCTACGCATGCATTAGCAAATTGCCGTAGAATGGGTATGTAAGTTATGCGCTGACGTCTGCAGTATATTATTTTCACCTTTTCTCTTAGACGATGAGGAAGAAGGCGATGAAGGCGATAAAGGCAACTGCAGAACTTTAAAACTTGAAAGCAAAAACAAAGAGAAAGACCAGAAATCTCTCTCCAAGGCCAAGAAAATCAAGTCAATGAAGATAACTAAAGAACTGTCTGAGGGCAAGTGCAAGAAGAATAAATCCTTTGGCTATAAAGGAAAGAAGGCCTGGGTGAAGAACGACTGCCGTGCAGTATTCAAAGTTTGCTACAAGCCAAAAGGCGAAGAAGGTTTGTTTTCACCTGAGTACTGGAAAACAATCTGGCTGCTTCTTTATCAAATTCATTGCTTTTGGTCTGTGTATCTGGTCTGCCTTCTGGTAAATTCTGCATCAGTATTTAAATGCATTGCTTTTCTCCGACATGTTACGGCTGCAATCGAAATCTTATTCATATGAGAGCCTGTCTAAATTTGTAATAAATACTCCCGCCGACTGTTTCTGCTCCGTTTCGCTCCCAACCTTTCACGTGCTTTTCGCTATACAAATCAAATCCTTGAAGAAACATTCTGTCTTTCTGAAGGACACACCCCATGTGTTTTTTCCTAACGTCATAAAATCGGAATTAGTCTTGGCCTTACCTTTGGAATTTCTCTCATTTCTTACTGAGTCAGTAACTGAATACAGTGATAATAATTTTTCCGTCAGTAATTGATGTTATTGCCGTAGGATAATGTGGAAACATTTTTTCTTGTAGGTAATTGTTTACAGAAAATTAGCTTGATCAAAATAGGGAGAAAATGGTATATAAAATAGATGCTGACGTCTGCAGTATATTATTTTTACCTCTTCACTCAGACGATGATGAGGAAGAGGGCGATGATGGCGAGAAAGGCAACTGCAGAACTTTAAAACTTGAAAGCAAAAACAAAGAAAAAGACGAGAAATCTCTTTCCAAGGCCAAGAAAATCAAGTCAATGAAGATAACGAAAGAACTATCAGGGGGCAAGTGCAAGAAGAATAAATCCTTTGGCTATAAAGGAAAGAAGGCCTGGGTGAAGAACGACTGCCGTGCAGTATTCAAAGTTTGCTACAAGCCAAAAGGCGATGAAGGTTTGTTTTCACTTGAGAACTGGAAAACAATCTTGCTTTCAACTTATCAAAGTTATTACTTTCTGGTTTGTTTATGTCGTCTACCTTCTCTTGACATTTTTGTGAGGTTTTCAATAGGTGTCCTCCTACCTCGTTTGTTGCGCTTGCATTCCAAATCTGATTCATTTATGTGCCACTCCGGAGTTTCAAGAACTTCTCCCACTGACTGATTCTGCTACTTTTTTCCTCCCTTCATTCCACATACTTTAAGGGATAAAAATGGAAAAGTTCGAAAAACATTCTGCCTTTCTGAAGGCACCCACTATCTGATTTTTCCTTACGTCATTCAATCGGTATCACTCTTGGCCTAACATTTGGAACTTCTGTCGTATTTACATTCGTGGTCATTTTTGTTGTTGTTGTTTTTTCTGGTCAAGTCAGAAATTGTTTACTCAAACAGTAGTTTTACGGTCTGTAACTGGTTTCCTACCCTTCCAATTTTTTGGAAACATTTCTATTTTTACATGTATTCGTTTGAAAAAAATTCCGTGAATTGGGTTTGTAAGTTAGGTGCTGATGTCTGCAGTGTATTCTTTTAATGGTTTTTTTTTCAGAAGATGATGAGGAAGAAGAAGAAAGCGGTAAAGGCAACTGCAGAAAGTTAAAACTAGAAAGCAAACAGAAAAAGAAAGACGAGAAATCTCTTTCCAAGGCCAAGAAAATCAAGTCAATGAAGATAACGAAAGAGCTGTCAAACGGCAAGTGCAAAAAGAATAAATCCTTTGGCTATAAAGGAAGGAAGGCCTGGGTGAAGAACAACTGCCGTGCAGTTTTCAAAGTTTGCTACAAGCCAAAAGGCGGCAAAGGCGACGAAGGTTTGTGTTTCCTTGAGCTCTTGAAAACATTTTTACAGCATACTTATCAAAACCACTACTTCCGGTCTGTGTATTTCGTGCGTCTTTTCGTGACATTTCTATCTGCAATTCAATGGGTTGCTTTCTACCTTGTTTGTTGCGGCTGCAATCCAAATCGAAACCAGAGTTTCATGAATTACTCCAACTGACTGATTCCGTTCCGTTTTGCTCTCCACGTTTCACATTATTTTAAGGATAAATTTGGAAACTACGCAAAAAAACCAAAATACAAAAACATGATGTCTTTCTTGTGGATACCCTTCAATATGTTCTTTCCTAGAACCATACTATCGTTGCAAATCTTTGCCTAACTTTTGGAATTTCTTTTCTTTTGCCATTTATTGGCTGGGTTGGTGTTTTTCTAACATAACAGTTAATAATTGCTTGATGCAGCAATACTTTTCCTGTCTGTAACTAGTGTCATGGAACCTCAGGTTTTTGGAAACATTCTATTAGCGGGTACTTCTACGCATGCATTAGCAAATTGCCGTAGAATGGGTATGTAAGTTAGGCGCTGACGTCTGCAGTATATTATTTTCACCTTTTCTCTTAGACGATGATGAGGAAGAAGGCGATGAAGGCGATAAAGGCAACTGCAGAACTTTAAAACTTGAAAGCAAAAACAAAGAGAAAGACCAGAAATCTCTCTCCAAGGCCAAGAAAATCAAGTCAATGAAGATAACTAAAGAACTGTCTGAGGGCAAGTGCAAGAAGAATAAATCCTTTGGCTATAAAGGAAAGAAGGCCTGGGTGAAGAACGACTGCCGTGCAGTATTCAAAGTTTGCTACAAGCCAAAAGGCGATGAAGGTTTGTTTTCACTTGAGAACTGGAAAACAATCTTGCTTTCAACTTATCAAAGTTATTACTTTCTGGTTTGTTTATGTCGTCTACCTTCTCTTGACATTTTTGTGAGGTTTTCAATAGGTGTCCTCCTACCTCGTTTGTTGCGCTTGCATTCCAAATCTGATTCATTTATGTGCCACTCCGGAGTTTCAAGAACTTCTCCCACTGACTGATTCTGCTACTTTTTTCCTCCCTTCATTCCACATACTTTAAGGGATAAAAATGGAAAAGTTCGAAAAACATTCTGCCTTTCTGAAGGCACCCACTATCTGATTTTTCCTTACGTCATTCAATCGGTATCACTCTTGGCCTAACATTTGGAACTTCTGTCGTATTTACATTCGTGGTCATTTTTGTTGTTGTTGTTTTTTCTGGTCAAGTCAGAAATTGTTTACTCAAACAGTAGTTTTACGGTCTGTAACTGGTTTCCTACCCTTCCAATTTTTTGGAAACATTTCTATTTTTACATGTATTCGTTTGAAAAAAATTCCGTGAATTGGGTTTGTAAGTTAGGTGCTGATGTCTGCAGTGTATTCTTTTAATGGTTTTTTTTTCAGAAGATGATGAGGAAGAAGAAGAAAGCGGTAAAGGCAACTGCAGAAAGTTAAAACTAGAAAGCAAACAGAAAAAGAAAGACGAGAAATCTCTTTCCAAGGCCAAGAAAATCAAGTCAATGAAGATAACGAAAGAGCTGTCAAACGGCAAGTGCAAAAAGAATAAATCCTTTGGCTATAAAGGAAGGAAGGCCTGGGTGAAGAACAACTGCCGTGCAGTTTTCAAAGTTTGCTACAAGCCAAAAGGCGGCAAAGGCGACGAAGGTTTGTGTTTCCTTGAGCTCTTGAAAACATTTTTACAGCATACTTATCAAAACCACTACTTCCGGTCTGTGTATTTCGTGCGTCTTTTCGTGACATTTCTATCTGCAATTCAATGGGTTGCTTTCTACCTTGTTTGTTGCGGCTGCAATCCAAATCGAAACCAGAGTTTCATGAATTACTCCAACTGACTGATTCCGTTCCGTTTTGCTCTCCACGTTTCACATTATTTTAAGGATAAATTTGGAAACTACGCAAAAAAACCAAAATACAAAAACATGATGTCTTTCTTGTGGATACCCTTCAATATGTTCTTTCCTAGAACCATACTATCGTTGCAAATCTTTGCCTAACTTTTGGAATTTCTTTTCTTTTGCCATTTATTGGCTGGGTTGGTGTTTTTCTAACATAACAGTTAATAATTGCTTGATGCAGCAATACTTTTCCTGTCTGTAACTAGTGTCATGGAACCTCAGGTTTTTGGAAACATTCTATTAGCGGGTACTTCTACGCATGCATTAGCAAATTGCCGTAGAATGGGTATGTAAGTTAGGCGCTGACGTCTGCAGTATATTATTTTCACCTTTTCTCTTAGACGATGATGAGGAAGAAGGCGATGAAGGCGATAAAGGCAACTGCAGAACTTTAAAACTTGAAAGCAAAAACAAAGAGAAAGACCAGAAATCTCTCTCCAAGGCCAAGAAAATCAAGTCAATGAAGATAACTAAAGAACTGTCTGAGGGCAAGTGCAAGAAGAATAAATCCTTTGGCTATAAAGGAAAGAAGGCCTGGGTGAAGAACGACTGCCGTGCAGTATTCAAAGTTTGCTACAAGCCAAAAGGCGAAGAAGGTTTGTTTTCACCTGAGTACTGGAAAACAATCTGGCTGCTTCTTTATCAAATTCATTGCTTTTGGTCTGTGTATCTGGTCTGCCTTCTGGTAAATTCTGCATCAGTATTTAAATGCATTGCTTTTCTCCGACATGTTACGGCTGCAATCCAAATCTTAGTCATATGAGAGCCTGTCTAAATTTGTAATAAATACTCCCGCCGACTGTTTCTGCTCCGTTTCGCTCCCAACCTTTCACGTGCTTTTCGCTATACAAATCAAATCCTTGAAGAAACATTCTGTCTTTCTGAAGGACACACCCCATGTGTTTTTTCCTAACGTCATAAAATCGGAATTAGTCTTGGCCTTACCTTTGGAATTTCTCTCATTTCTTACTGAGTCAGTAACTGAATACAGTGATAATAATTTTTCCGTCAGTAATTGATGTTATTGCCGTAGGATAATGTGGAAACATTTTTTCTTGTAGGTAATTGTTTACAGAAAATTAGCTTGATCAAAATAGGGAGAAAATGGTATATAAAATAGATGCTGACGTCTGCAGTATATTATTTTTACCTCTTCACTCAGACGATGATGAGGAAGAGGGCGATGATGGCGAGAAAGGCAACTGCAGAACTTTAAAACTTGAAAGCAAAAACAAAGAAAAAGACGAGAAATCTCTTTCCAAGGCCAAGAAAATCAAGTCAATGAAGATAACGAAAGAGCTGTCAAATCGCAAGTGCAAAAAGAATAAATCCTTTGGCTATAAAGGAAGGAAGGCCTGGGTGAAGAACAACTGCCGTGCAGTTTTCAAAGTTTGCTACAAGCCAAAAGGCGGCAAAGGCGACGAAGGTTTGTGTTTCCTTGAGCTCTTGAAAACATTTTTACAGCATACTTATCAAAACCACTACTTCCGGTCTGTGTATTTCGTGCGTCTTTTCGTGACATTTCTATCTGCAATTCAATGGGTTGCTTTCTACCTTGTTTGTTGCGGCTGCAATCCAAATCGAAACCAGAGTTTCATGAATTACTCCAACTGACTGATTCCGTTCCGTTTTGCTCTCCACGTTTCACATTATTTTAAGGATAAATTTGGAAACTACGCAAAAAAACCAAAATACAAAAACATGATGTCTTTCTTGTGGATACCCTTCAATATGTTCTTTCCTAGAACCATACTATCGTTGCAAATCTTTGCCTAACTTTTGGAATTTCTTTTCTTTTGCCATTTATTGGCTGGGTTGGTGTTTTTCTAACATAACAGTTAATAATTGCTTGATGCAGCAATACTTTTCCTGTCTGTAACTAGTGTCATGGAACCTCAGGTTTTTGGAAACATTCTATTAGCGGGTACTTCTACGCATGCATTAGCAAATTGCCGTAGAATGGGTATGTAAGTTAGGCGCTGACGTCTGCAGTATATTATTTTCACCTTTTCTCTTAGACGATGATGAGGAAGAAGGCGATGAAGGCGATAAAGGCAACTGCAGAACTTTAAAACTTGAAAGCAAAAACAAAGAGAAAGACCAGAAATCTCTCTCCAAGGCCAAGAAAATCAAGTCAATGAAGATAACTAAAGAACTGTCTGAGGGCAAGTGCAAGAAGAATAAATCCTTTGGCTATAAAGGAAAGAAGGCCTGGGTGAAGAACGACTGCCGTGCAGTATTCAAAGTTTGCTACAAGCCAAAAGGCGAAGAAGGTTTGTTTTCACCTGAGTACTGGAAAACAATCTGGCTGCTTCTTTATCAAATTCATTGCTTTTGGTCTGTGTATCTGGTCTGCCTTCTGGTAAATTCTGCATCAGTATTTAAATGCATTGCTTTTCTCCGACATGTTACGGCTGCAATCCAAATCTTAGTCATATGAGAGCCTGTCTAAATTTGTAATAAATACT
Organism: Aplysia californica; assembly: GCF_000002075.1. NCBI lineage: Eukaryota > Metazoa > Mollusca > Gastropoda > Aplysiida > Aplysiidae > Aplysia > Aplysia californica. The sequence continues at coordinate 751,909 of NW_004797465.1, read as the reverse complement.
CCCGCCGACTGTTTCTGCTCCGTTTCGCTCCCAACCTTTCACGTGCTTTTCGCTATACAAATCAAATCCTTGAAGAAACATTCTGTCTTTCTGAAGGACACACCCCATGTGTTTTTTCCTAACGTCATAAAATCGGAATTAGTCTTGGCCTTACCTTTGGAATTTCTCTCATTTCTTACTGAGTCAGTAACTGAATACAGTGATAATAATTTTTCCGTCAGTAATTGATGTTATTGCCGTAGGATAATGTGGAAACATTTTTTCTTGTAGGTAATTGTTTACAGAAAATTAGCTTGATCAAAATAGGGAGAAAATGGTATATAAAATAGATGCTGACGTCTGCAGTATATTATTTTTACCTCTTCACTCAGACGATGATGAGGAAGAGGGCGATGATGGCGAGAAAGGCAACTGCAGAACTTTAAAACTTGAAAGCAAAAACAAAGAAAAAGACGAGAAATCTCTTTCCAAGGCCAAGAAAATCAAGTCAATGAAGATAACGAAAGAGCTGTCAAATCGCAAGTGCAAAAAGAATAAATCCTTTGGCTATAAAGGAAGGAAGGCCTGGGTGAAGAACAACTGCCGTGCAGTTTTCAAAGTTTGCTACAAGCCAAAAGGCGGCAAAGGCGACGAAGGTTTGTGTTTCCTTGAGCTCTTGAAAACATTTTTACAGCATACTTATCAAAACCACTACTTCCGGTCTGTGTATTTCGTGCGTCTTTTCGTGACATTTCTATCTGCAATTCAATGGGTTGCTTTCTACCTTGTTTGTTGCGGCTGCAATCCAAATCGAAACCAGAGTTTCATGAATTACTCCAACTGACTGATTCCGTTCCGTTTTGCTCTCCACGTTTCACATTATTTTAAGGATAAATTTGGAAACTACGCAAAAAAACCAAAATACAAAAACATGATGTCTTTCTTGTGGATACCCTTCAATATGTTCTTTCCTAGAACCATACTATCGTTGCAAATCTTTGCCTAACTTTTGGAATTTCTTTTCTTTTGCCATTTATTGGCTGGGTTGGTGTTTTTCTAACATAACAGTTAATAATTGCTTGATGCAGCAATACTTTTCCTGTCTGTAACTAGTGTCATGGAACCTCAGGTTTTTGGAAACATTCTATTAGCGGGTACTTCTACGCATGCATTAGCAAATTGCCGTAGAATGGGTATGTAAGTTAGGCGCTGACGTCTGCAGTATATTATTTTCACCTTTTCTCTTAGACGATGATGAGGAAGAAGGCGATGAAGGCGATAAAGGCAACTGCAGAACTTTAAAACTTGAAAGCAAAAACAAAGAGAAAGACCAGAAATCTCTCTCCAAGGCCAAGAAAATCAAGTCAATGAAGATAACTAAAGAACTGTCTGAGGGCAAGTGCAAGAAGAATAAATCCTTTGGCTATAAAGGAAAGAAGGCCTGGGTGAAGAACGACTGCCGTGCAGTATTCAAAGTTTGCTACAAGCCAAAAGGCGAAGAAGGTTTGTTTTCACCTGAGTACTGGAAAACAATCTGGCTGCTTCTTTATCAAATTCATTGCTTTTGGTCTGTGTATCTGGTCTGCCTTCTGGTAAATTCTGCATCAGTATTTAAATGCATTGCTTTTCTCCGACATGTTACGGCTGCAATCCAAATCTTAGTCATATGAGAGCCTGTCTAAATTTGTAATAAATACTCCCGCCGACTGTTTCTGCTCCGTTTCGCTCCCAACCTTTCACGTGCTTTTCGCTATACAAATCAAATCCTTGAAGAAACATTCTGTCTTTCTGAAGGACACACCCCATGTGTTTTTTCCTAACGTCATAAAATCGGAATTAGTCTTGGCCTTACCTTTGGAATTTCTCTCATTTCTTACTGAGTCAGTAACTGAATACAGTGATAATAATTTTTCCGTCAGTAATTGATGTTATTGCCGTAGGATAATTTGGAAACATTTTTTCTTGTAGGTAATTGTTTACAGAAAATTAGCTTGATCAAAATAGGGAGAAAATGGTATATAAAATAGATGCTGACGTCTGCAGTATATTATTTTTACCTCTTCACTCAGACGATGATGAGGAAGAGGGCGATGATGGCGAGAAAGGCAACTGCAGAACTTTAAAACTTGAAAGCAAAAACAAAGAAAAAGACGAGAAATCTCTTTCCAAGGCCAAAAAAATCAAGTCAATGAAGATAACGAAAGAACTATCAGGGGGCAAGTGCAAGAAGAATAAATCCTTTGGCTATAAAGGAAAGAAGGCCTGGGTGAAGAACAACTGCCGTGCAGTTTTCAAAGTTTGCTACAAGCCAAAAGGCGGCAAAGGCGACGAAGGTTTGTGTTTCCTTGAGCTCTTGAAAACAATTTTACAGCATACTTATCAAAACCACTACTTCCGGTCTGTGTATTTCGTGCGTCTTTTCGTGACATTTCTATCTGCAATTCAATGGGTTGCTTTCTACCTTGTTTGTTGCGGCTGCAATCCAAATCGAAACCAAAGTTTCATGAATTACTCCAACTGACTGATTCCGTTCCGTTTTGCTCTCCACGTTTCACATTATTTTAAGGATAAATACAAAAACATGATGTCTTTCTTGTGGATACCCTTCAATATGTTCTTTCCTAGAACCATACTATCGTTGCAAATCTTTGCCTAACTTTTGGAATTTCTTTTCTTAACTTTTGGAATTTCTTTTCTTTTGCCATTTATTGGCTGGGTTGGTGTTTTTCTAACATAACAGTACTTTTCCTGTCTGTAACTAGTGTCATGGAACCTCAGGTTTTTGGAAACATTCTATTAGCGGGTACTTCTACGCATGCGGGTACTTCTACGCATGCATTAGCAAATTGCCGTAGAATGGGTATGTAAGTTATGCGCTGACGTCTGCAGTATATTATTTTCACCTTTTCTCTTAGACGATGAGGAAGAAGGCGATGAAGGCGATAAAGGCAACTGCAGAACTTTAAAACTTGAAAGCAAAAACAAAGAGAAAGACCAGAAATCTCTCTCCAAGGCCAAGAAAATCAAGTCAATGAAGATAACTAAAGAACTGTCTGAGGGCAAGTGCAAGAAGAATAAATCCTTTGGCTATAAAGGAAAGAAGGCCTGGGTGAAGAACGACTGCCGTGCAGTATTCAAAGTTTGCTACAAGCCAAAAGGCGATGAAGGTTTGTTTTCACCTGAGTACTGGAAAACAATCTTGCTTTCTACTTATCAAAGTTATTACTCTGGTTTGCGTATGCCGTCTACCTTCTTTTGACAGTTTTGTGAGGATTTCAAAAGGTGTCCTCCTACCTCGTTTGTTGCGCTTGCATTCCAAATCTGATTCATTTATGTGCCACTCCGGAGTTTCAAGAACTTCTCCCACTGACTGATTCTGCTACTTTTTTCCTCCCTTCATTCCACATACTTTAAGGGATAAAAATGGAAAAGTTCGAAAAACATTCTGCCTCTCTGAAGGCACCCAGTATCTGATTTTTCCTAACGTCATTCAATCGGTATCACTCTTGGCCTAACATTTGGAACTTCTGTCCTATTTACATTCGTGGTCATTTTTGTTGTTGATGGGGGGTTTTTTCTGGTCAAGTCAGAAATTGTTTACTCGAACAATAGTTTTACGGTCTGTAACTGGTTTCCTTCCCTTCCAATTATTAGGACAAATTCCTTTTTTCCCATGTATTCGTTTGGGAAAATTCCGTGAATTTGGTTTGTAAGTTAGGTGCTTATGTCTGCAGTGTATTCTATTATGTTTCTTTTCAGACGATGATGAGGAAGAAGAAGGCGATAAAGGCAACTGCAGAAAGTTAAAACTAGAAAGCAAACAGAAAAAGAAAGACGAGAAATCTCTTTCAAAGGCCAAGAAAATCAAGTCAATGAAGATAACGAAAGAGCTGTCAAACGGCAAGTGCAAAAAGGATAAATCCTTTGGCTACAAAGGAAGGAAGGCCTGGGTGAAGAACAACTGCCGTGCAGTTTTCAAAGTTTGCTACAAGCCAAAAGGCGGCAAAGGCGACGAAGGTTTGTGTTTCCTTGAGCTCTTGAAAACCATTTAACAGCATACTTATCAAAACCACTACCTCCGGTGTGTGTACTTTGTGCGTCTTTTCGTGACTTTTCTATCAGCAATTCAATGGGTTTCTTTCTACCTTGTGCGTTGCTGCTGCAATCCAATTCGAAACCAAAGTTTCAAGAATTACTCCCACTGCCAGATTCCGTTCCGTTTTGCTCAGCACATTTCACATGATCTTAAGGATAAATGTGGAAAATTTGAAGAAATACAAAATACAAAAACATGATATCTTTCTTGTGGATACCCTTCAATATGTTCTGTCCTAGTGCTGTACTATTGTTACCAATCTTTGTCTACCTTTTGGAATTTCTTTCCTTTTTCCATTTATTGGCTGGGTCGGTGTTTTTTAAACATAACAGTTAATAATTGTGTGCTGCAACAATACTTTTCCCGTCTGTAACTTGTGGCATGGAATCCCAGGATTTTGGAAACATTCTATTAGCAGGTACTTCTACGCATGTATTAGCAAATTGCCGTAGAATGGGTATGTAATTTAGGCGCATACCTCTGCAGTATATTATTTTCACCTTTTCTCTCAGACGATGATGAGGAAGAGGGCGATGAAGGCGATAAAGGCAACTGCAGAACTTTAAAACTTGAAAGCAAAAACAAAGAGAAAGACCAGAAATCTCTTTCAAAGGCCAAGAAAATCAAGTCAATGAAGATAACGAAAGAACTGTCAGAGGGCAAGTGCAAAAAGAATAAATCTTTTGGCTATAAAGGAAGGAAGGCCTGGGTGAAGAACGACTGCCGTGCAGTATTCAAAGTTTGCTACAAGCCAAAAGGCGATGAAGGTTTGTTTTCACCTGAGTACTGGAAAACAATGTGGCTGCTGCATTATCAAATTCATTTTTCTTGGTCTGTGTATCTGATCTGCCTTCTCGTAAATTCTGCATCAGTATTTAAATGCGTTGCTTTGTTCCTACTTGTTACGACTGCAATCCAAATTTTAGTCATATGAGAGCCTGTCTAAAATTGTAATAAATACTCCCGCCGACTGTTTCTGCTCCGTTTTGCTCCTTATATTCCACATGCTTTTAGCTATACAAATGAAATGCTGGGAGAAACATTCTGTCTTTCTGAAGGACACACCCCTTGCGTTCTTTCCTAACGTCATACAATCGGAATCAGTCTTGGCCTTTCCTTTAGAATGTCTATTCTATTGGCATAAAAAGCCTTTTGGGGTTTCTTTTTTCTTACTGAGTCAGTAACTGAATACTGTGACATAAATTGTTCCGTCAGTAATTGATGTTATTGCCGAAGGATATTTTGGAAACATTCTTTCTTGTAGGTAATTCTTTACAAAAAATGAGCTTGATCAAAATAGGGAGAAATGGGTATTTAAATTAGATGCTGACGTCTGCAGTATATTATTTTTACCTTTTCACTCAGACGATGATGAGGAAGAAGGCGATGATGGCGAGAAAGGCAACTGCAGAACTTTAAAACTTGAAAGCAAAAACAAAGAAAAAGACCAGAAATCTCTTTCCAAGGCCAAGAAAATCAAGTCAATGAAGATAACGAAAGAACTGTCAGAGGGCAAGTGCAAGAAGAATAAATCCTTTGCCTATAAAGGAAGAAAGGCCTGGGTGAAGAACGACTGCCGTGCAGTATTCAAAGTTTGCTACAAGCCAAAAGGCGATGAAGGTTTGTTTTCACCTGAGTACTGGAAAACAATCTCGCATTCAACTTATCAAAGTTATTACTTCTGGTTTGCTTATGTCGTCTACCTTCTCTTGACATTTTTGTGAGGTTTTCAATAGGTGTCCTCCTACCTCGTTTGTTGCGCTTGCATTCCAAATCTGATTCATTTATGTGCCACTCCGGAGTTTCAAGAACTTCTCCCAAAGACTGATTCTGCTACTTTTTTCCTCCCTTCATTCCACATACTTTAAGGGATAAAAATGGAAAAGTTCGAAAAACATTCTGCCTTTCTGAAGGCACCCATTATCTGATTGTTCCTAACGTCATTCAATCGGTATCACTCTTGGCCTAACATTTGGAACTTCTGTCGTATTTACATTCGTGGTCATTTTTGTTGTTCTTGGTTTTTCTTCTGGGAAAGTCAGAAATTGTTTATTCAAACAATAGTTTTATGTTTTGTAACTGGTTTCCTTCTCTTCCAATTATTTGGACACATTCCTATTTTCACATGTATTCGTTTGCGAAAATTCCGTGAATTTGGTTTGTAAGTTAGGTGCTTATGTCTGCAGTGTATTCTTTTAATCTTTTTCTTCAGACGATGATGAGGAAGAAGAAGAAGGCGGTAAAGGCAACTGCAGAAAGTTAAAACTAGAAAGCAAACAGAAAAAGAAAGACGAGAAATCTCTTTCAAAGGCCAAGAAAATCAAGTCAATGAAGATAACGAAAGAGCTGTCAAACGGCAAGTGCAAAAAGGATAAATCCTTTGGCTACAAAGGAAGGAAGGCCTGGGTGAAGAACAACTGCCGTGCAGTTTTCAAAGTTTGCTACAAGCCAAAAGGCGGCAAAGGCGACGAAGGTTTGTGTTTCCTTGAGCTCTTGAAAACCATTTTAGATCATACTTATCAAAACCACTACTTCCGGTCTGTGTATTTCGTGCGTCTTTTCGTGACTTTTCTATCAGCCATTCAATGGGTTGCTTTCTACCTTGTGTGTTGCGGCTGCAATCCAAATCGAAACCAAAGTTTCAAGAATTACTCCCACTGACTGATTCCGTTCCGTTTTGCTCACCACTTTTCACATTATTTTAAGGATAAAGGTGGAAAATTTGAAGAAAAACAAAGTACAAAAACATGAGATCTTTCTTGTGGATACCCTTCAATATTGTCTTTCTTAGCGCCATACTATCGTTACCAATCTTTGCCTAACTTTTGGAATTTCTTTCCTTTTGCCATTTATCTGCTTGGTTGGTGTTTATTTTTAGCATAACAGTTAATACTTGTTTGCTGCAATAATACTTTTCCCGTCTGTAACTAGTGTCATGGAATCCCAGGTTTTTAAAAACATTCTATTAGCGGGTGTTTCTACGCATGTGTTAGCAAATTGCCGTAGAATGGGTATGTAATTTAGGCGCATACCTCTGCAGTATATTATTTTCACCTTTTCTCTCAGACGATGATGAGGAAGAGGGCGATGAAGGCGATAAAGGCAACTGCAGAACTTTAAAACTTGAAAGCAAAAACAAAGAGAAAGACCAGAAATCTCTTTCAAAGGCCAAGAAAATCAAGTCAATGAAGATAACGAAAGAACTGTCAGAGGGCAAGTGCAAAAAGAATAAATCTTTTGGCTATAAAGGAAGGAAGGCCTGGGTGAAGAACGACTGCCGTGCAGTATTCAAAGTTTGCTACAAGCCAAAAGGCGATGAAGGTTTGTTTTCACCTGAGTACTGGAAAACAATCTCGCATTCAACTTATCAAAGTTATTACTTCTGGTTTGCTTATGTCGTCTACCTTCTCTTGACATTTTTGTGAGGTTTTCAATAGGTGTCCTCCTACCTCGTTTGTTGCGCTTGCATTCCAAATCTGATTCATTTATGTGTCACTCCGGAGTTTCAAGAACTTCTCCCACTGACTGATTCTGCTACTTTTTTCCTCCCTTCATTCCACATACTTTAAGGGATAAAAATGGAAAAGTTCGAAAAACATTCTGCCTTTCTGAAGGCACCCATTATCTGATTTTTCCTAACGTCATTCAATCGGTATCACTCTTGGCCTAAGATTTGGAACTTCTGTCGTATTTACATTCGTGGTCATTTTTGTTGTTCTTGGTTTTTCTTCTGGGAAAGTCAGAAATTGTTTATTCAAACAATAGTTTTACGTTTTGTAACTGGTTTCCTTCTCTTCCAATTATTTGGACACATTCCTATTTTCACATGTATTCGTTTGCGAAAATTCCGTGAATTTGGTTTGTAAGTTAGGTGCTTATGTCTGCAGTGTATTCTTTTAATCTTTTTCTTCAGACGATGATGAGGAAGAAGAAGAAGGCGGTAAAGGCAACTGCAGAAAGTTAAAACTAGAAAGCAAACAGAAAAAGAAAGACGAGAAATCTCTTTCAAAGGCCAAGAAAATCAAGTCAATGAAGATAACGAAAGAACTGTCAGAGGGCAAGTGCAAAAAGAATAAATCTTTTGGCTATAAAGGAAGGAAGGCCTGGGTGAAGAACGACTGCCGTGCAGTATTCAAAGTTTGCTACAAGCCAAAAGGCGATGAAGGTTTGTTTTCACCTGAGTACTGGAAAACAATCTCGCATTCAACTTATCAAAGTTATTACTTCTGGTTTGCTTATGTCGTCTACCTTCTCTTGACATTTTTGTGAGGTTTTCAATAGGTGTCCTCCTACCTCGTTTGTTGCGCTTGCATTCCAAATCTGATTCATTTATGTGTCACTCCGGAGTTTCAAGAACTTCTCCCACTGACTGATTCTGCTACTTTTTTCCTCCCTTCATTCCACATACTTTAAGGGATAAAAATGGAAAAGTTCGAAAAACATTCTGCCTTTCTGAAGGCACCCATTATCTGATTTTTCCTAACGTCATTCAATCGGTATCACTCTTGGCCTAAGATTTGGAACTTCTGTCGTATTTACATTCGTGGTCATTTTTGTTGTTCTTGGTTTTTCTTCTGGGAAAGTCAGAAATTGTTTATTCAAACAATAGTTTTACGTTTTGTAACTGGTTTCCTTCTCTTCCAATTATTTGGACACATTCCTATTTTCACATGTATTCGTTTGCGAAAATTCCGTGAATTTGGTTTGTAAGTTAGGTGCTTATGTCTGCAGTGTATTCTTTTAATCTTTTTCTTCAGACGATGATGAGGAAGAAGAAGAAGGCGGTAAAGGCAACTGCAGAAAGTTAAAACTAGAAAGCAAACAGAAAAAGAAAGACGAGAAATCCCTTTCAAAGGCCAAGAAAATCAAGTCAATGAAGATAACGAAAGAGCTGTCAAACGGCAAGTGCAAAAAGAATAAATCCTTTGGCTACAAAGGAAGGAAGGCCTGGGTGAAGAACAACTGCCGTGCAGTTTTCAAAGTTTGCTACAAGCCAAAAGGCGGCAAAGGCGACGAAGGTTTGTGTTTCCTTGAGCTCTTGAAAACCATTTTAGATCATACTTATCAAAACCACTACTTCCGGTCTGTGTATTTCGTGCGTCTTTTCGTGACTTTTCTATCAGCCATTCAATGGGTTGCTTTCTACCTTGTGTGTTGCGGCTGCAATCCAAATCGAAACCAAAGTTTCAAGAATTACTCCCACTGACTGATTCCGTTCCGTTTTGCTCACCACTTTTCACATTATTTTAAGGATAAAGGTGGAAAATTTGAAGAAAAACAAAGTACAAAAACATGATATCTTTCTTGTGGATACCCTTCAATATGTTCTGTCCTAGTGCTGTACTATTGTTACCAATCTTTGTCTACCTTTTGGAATTTCTTTCCTTTTTCCATTTATTGGCTGGGTCGGTGTTTTTTAAACATAACAGTTAATAATTGTGTGCTGCAACAATACTTTTCCCGTCTGTAACTTGTGGCATGGAATCCCAGGATTTTGGAAACATTCTATTAGCAGGTACTTCTACGCATGTATTAGCAAATTGCCGTAGAATGGGTATGTAATTTAGGCGCATACCTCTGCAGTATATTATTTTCACCTTTTCTCTCAGACGATGATGAGGAAGAGGGCGATGAAGGCGATAAAGGCAACTGCAGAACTTTAAAACTTGAAAGCAAAAACAAAGAGAAAGACCAGAAATCTCTTTCAAAGGCCAAGAAAATCAAGTCAATGAAGATAACGAAAGAACTGTCAGAGGGCAAGTGCAAAAAGAATAAATCTTTTGGCTATAAAGGAAGGAAGGCCTGGGTGAAGAACGACTGCCGTGCAGTATTCAAAGTTTGCTACAAGCCAAAAGGCGATGAAGGTTTGTTTTCACCTGAGTACTGGAAAACAATCTCGCATTCAACTTATCAAAGTTATTACTTCTGGTTTGCTTATGTCGTCTACCTTCTCTTGACATTTTTGTGAGGTTTTCAATAGGTGTCCTCCTACCTCGTTTGTTGCGCTTGCATTCCAAATCTGATTCATTTATGTGCCACTCCGGAGTTTCAAGAACTTCTCCCACTGACTGATTCTGCTACTTTTTTCCTCCCTTCATTCCACATACTTTAAGGGATAAAAATGGAAAAGTTCGAAAAACATTCTGCCTTTCTGAAGGCACCCATTATCTGATTTTTCCTAACGTCATTCAATCGGTATCACTCTTGGCCTAAGATTTGGAACTTCTGTCGTATTTACATTCGTGGTCATTTTTGTTGTTCTTGGTTTTTCTTCTGGGAAAGTCAGAAATTGTTTATTCAAACAATAGTTTTATGTTTTGTAACTGGTTTCCTTCTCTTCCAATTATTTGGACACATTCCTATTTTCACATGTATTCGTTTGCGAAAATTCCGTGAATTTGGTTTGTAAGTTAGGTGCTTATGTCTGCAGTGTATTCTTTTAATCTTTTTCTTCAGACGATGATGAGGAAGAAGAAGAAGGCGGTAAAGGCAACTGCAGAAAGTTAAAACTAGAAAGCAAACAGAAAAAGAAAGACGAGAAATCTCTTTCAAAGGCCAAGAAAATCAAGTCAATGAAGATAACGAAAGAGCTGTCAAACGGCAAGTGCAAAAAGAATAAATCCTTTGGCTACAAAGGAAGGAAGGCCTGGGTGAAGAACAACTGCCGTGCAGTTTTCAAAGTTTGCTACAAGCCAAAAGGCGGCAAAGGCGACGAAGGTTTGTGTTTCCTTGAGCTCTTGAAAACCATTTTAGATCATACTTATCAAAACCACTACTTCCGGTCTGTGTATTTCGTGCGTCTTTTCATGACTTTTCTATCAGCCATTCAATGGGTTGCTTTCTACCTTGTGTGTTGCGGCTGCAATCCAAATCGAAACCAAAGTTTCAAGAATTACTCCCACTGACTGATTCCGTTCCGTTTTGCTCACCACGTTTCACATTATTTTAAGGATAAAGGTGGAAAATTTGAAGAAAAACAAAGTACAAAAACATGAGATCTTTCTTGTGGATACCCTTCAATATTGTCTTTCATAGTGCCATACTATCGTTACCAATCTTTGCCTAACTTTTGGAATTTCTTTCCTTTTGCCATTTATCTGCTTGGTTGGTGTTTATTTTTAGCATAACAGTTAATACTTGTTTGTTGCAACAATACTTTTCCCGTCTGTAACTAGTGTCATGGAATCCCAGGTTTTTAAAAACATTCTATTAGCGGGTGTTTCTACGCATGTATTAGCAAATTGTCGTAGAATGGGTATGTAAGTTAGGCGCTGACGTCTGCAGTATATTATTTTCACCTTTTCTCTCAGACGATGATGAGGAAGAAGGCGATGAAGGCGATAAAGGCAACTGCAGAACTTTAAAACTTGAAAGCAAAAACAAAGAAAAAGACCAGAAATCTCTTTCCAAGGCCAAGAAAATCAAGTCAATGAAGATAACGAAAGAACTGTCTGAGGGCAAGTGCAAGAAGAATAAATCCTTTGGCTATAAAGGAAGAAAGGCCTGGGTGAAGAACAACTGCCGTGCAGTATTCAAAGTTTGCTACAAGCCAAAAGGCGATGAAGGTTTGTTTTCACCTGAGTACTGGAAAACAATCTCGCATTCAACTTATCAAAGTTATTACTTCTGGTTTGCTTATGCCGTCTACCTTCTTTTGACATTTTTGTGAGGATTTCAAAAGGTGTCCTCCTACCTCGTTTGTTGCGCTTGCATTCCAAATCTGATTCATTTATGTGCCACTCCGGAGTTTCAAGAACTTCTCCCACTGACTGATTCTGCTACTTTTTTCCTCCCTTCATTCCACATACTTTAAGGGATAAAAATGGAAAAGTTCGAAAAACATTCTGCCTTTCTGAAGGCACCCATTATCTGATTTTTCCTAACGTCATTCAATCGGTATCACTCTTGGCCTAACATTTGGAACTTCTGTCGTATTTACATTCGTGGTCATTTTTGTTGTTCTTGGTTTTTCTTCTGGGAAAGTCAGAAATTGTTTATTCAAACAATAGTTTTACGTTTTGTAACTGGTTTCCTTCTCTTCCAATTATTTGGACACATTCCTAATTTCACATGTATTGGTTTGCGAAAATTCCGTGAATTTGGTTTGTAAGTTAGGTGCTTATGTCTGCAGTGTATTCTTTTAATCTTTTTCTTCAGACGATGATGAGGAAGAAGAAGGCGGTAAAGGCAACTGCAGAAAGTTAAAACTAGAAAGCAAACAGAAAAAGAAAGACGAGAAATCTCTTTCAAAGGCCAAGAAAATCAAGTCAATGAAGATAACGAAAGAGCTGTCAAACGGCAAGTGCAAAAAGAATAAATCCTTTGGCTACAAAGGAAGGAAGGCCTGGGTGAAGAACAACTGCCGTGCAGTTTTCAAAGTTTGCTACAAGCCAAAAGGCGGCAAAGGCGACGAAGGTTTGTGTTTCCTTGAGCTCTTGAAAACCATTTTAGATCATACTTATCAAAACCACTACTTCCGGTCTGTGTATTTCGTGCGTCTTTTCGTGACTTTTCTATCAGCCATTCAATGGGTTGCTTTCTACCTTGTGTGTTGCGGCTGCAATCCAAATCGAAACCAAAGTTTCAAGAATTACTCCCACTGACTGATTCCGTTCCGTTTTGCTCACCACTTTTCACATTATTTTAAGGATAAAGGTGGAAAATTTGAAGAAAAACAAAGTACAAAAACATGAGATCTTTCTTGTGGATACCCTTCAATATTGTCTTTCTTAGCGCCATACTATCGTTACCAATCTTTGCCTAACTTTTGGAATTTCTTTCCTTTTGCCATTTATCTGCTTGGTTGGTGTTTATTTTTAGCATAACAGTTAATACTTGTTTGCTGCAACAATACTTTTCCCGTCTGTAACTAGTGTCATGGAATCCCAGGTTTTTAAAAACATTCTATTAGCGGGTGTTTCTACGCATGTGTTAGCAAATTGTCGTAGAATGGGTATGTAAGTTAGGCGCTGACGTCTGCAGTATATTATTTTCACCTTTTCTCTCAGACGATGATGAGGAAGAAGGCGATGAAGGCGATAAAGGCAACTGCAGAACTTTAAAACTTGAAAGCAAAAACAAAGAAAAAGACCAGAAATCTCTTTCCAAGGCCAAGAAAATCAAGTCAATGAAGATAACGAAAGAACTGTCTGAGGGCAAGTGCAAGAAGAATAAATCCTTTGGCTATAAAGGAAGAAAGGCCTGGGTGAAGAACAACTGCCGTGCAGTATTCAAAGTTTGCTACAAGCCAAAAGGCGATGAAGGTTTGTTTTCACCTGAGTACTGGAAAACAATCTCGCATTCAACTTATCAAAGTTATTACTTCTGGTTTGCTTATGTCGTCTACCTTCTCTTGACATTTTTGTGAGGTTTTCAATAGGTGTCCTCCTACCTCGTTTGTTGCGCTTGCATTCCAAATCTGATTCATTTATGTGCCACTCCGGAGTTTCAAGAACTTCTCCCACTGACTGATTCTGCTACTTTTTTCCTCCCTTCATTCCACATACTTTAAGGGATAAAAATGGAAAAGTTCGAAAAACATTCTGCCTTTCTGAAGGCACCCATTATCTGATTTTTCCTAACGTCATTCAATCGGTATCACTCTTGGCCTAAGATTTGGAACTTCTGTCGTATTTACATTCGTGGTCATTTTTGTTGTTCTTGGTTTTTCTTCTGGGAAAGTCAGAAATTGTTTATTCAAACAATAGTTTTACGTTTTGTAACTGGTTTCCTTCTCTTCCAATTATTTGGACACATTCCTATTTTCACATGTATTCGTTTGCGAAAATTCCGTGAATTTGGTTTGTAAGTTAGGTGCTTATGTCTGCAGTGTATTCTTTTAATCTTTTTCTTCAGACGATGATGAGGAAGAAGAAGAAGGCGGTAAAGGCAACTGCAGAAAGTTAAAACTAGAAAGCAAACAGAAAAAGAAAGACGAGAAATCTCTTTCAAAGGCCAAGAAAATCAAGTCAATGAAGATAACGAAAGAGCTGTCAAACGGCAAGTGCAAAAAGAATAAGTCCTTTGGCTACAAAGGAAGGAAGGCCTGGGTGAAGAACAACTGCCGTGCAGTTTTCAAAGTTTGCTACAAGCCAAAAGGCGGCAAAGGCGACGAAGGTTTGTGTTTCCTTGAGCTCTTGAAAACCATTTTAGATCATACTTATCAAAACCACTACTTCCGGTCTGTGTATTTCGTGCGTCTTTTCGTGACTTTTCTATCAGCCATTCAATGGGTTGCTTTCTACCTTGTGTGTTGCGGCTGCAATCCAAATCGAAACCAAAGTTTCAAGAATTACTCCCACTGACTGATTCCGTTCCGTTTTGCTCACCACTTTTCACATTATTTTAAGGATAAAGGTGGAAAATTTGAAGAAAAACAAAGTACAAAAACATGAGATCTTTCTTGTGGATACCCTTCAATATTGTCTTTCTTAGCGCCATACTATCGTTACCAATCTTTGCCTAACTTTTGGAATTTCTTTCCTTTTGCCATTTATCTGCTTGGTTGGTGTTTATTTTTAGCATAACAGTTAATACTTGTTTGCTGCAACAATACTTTTCCCGTCTGTAACTAGTGTCATGGAATCCCAGGTTTTTAAAAACATTCTATTAGCGGGTGTTTCTACGCATGTGTTAGCAAATTGTCGTAGAATGGGTATGTAAGTTAGGCGCTGACGTCTGCAGTATATTATTTTCACCTTTTCTCTCAGACGATGATGAGGAAGAAGGCGATGAAGGCGATAAAGGCAACTGCAGAACTTTAAAACTTGAAAGCAAAAACAAAGAAAAAGACCAGAAATCTCTTTCCAAGGCCAAGAAAATCAAGTCAATGAAGATAACGAAAGAACTGTCTGAGGGCAAGTGCAAGAAGAATAAATCCTTTGGCTATAAAGGAAGAAAGGCCTGGGTGAAGAACAACTGCCGTGCAGTATTCAAAGTTTGCTACAAGCCAAAAGGCGATGAAGGTTTGTTTTCACCTGAGTACTGGAAAACAATCTCGCATTCAACTTATCAAAGTTATTACTTCTGGTTTGCTTATGTCGTCTACCTTCTCTTGACATTTTTGTGAGGTTTTCAATAGGTGTCCTCCTACCTCGTTTGTTGCGCTTGCATTCCAAATCTGATTCATTTATGTGCCACTCCGGAGTTTCAAGAACTTCTCCCACTGACTGATTCTGCTACTTTTTTCCTCCCTTCATTCCACATACTTTAAGGGATAAAAATGGAAAAGTTCGAAAAACATTCTGCCTTTCTGAAGGCACCCATTATCTGATTTTTCCTAACGTCATTCAATCGGTATCACTCTTGGCCTAAGATTTGGAACTTCTGTCGTATTTACATTCGTGGTCATTTTTGTTGTTCTTGGTTTTTCTTCTGGGAAAGTCAGAAATTGTTTATTCAAACAATAGTTTTACGTTTTGTAACTGGTTTCCTTCTCTTCCAATTATTTGGACACATTCCTATTTTCACATGTATTCGTTTGCGAAAATTCCGTGAATTTGGTTTGTAAGTTAGGTGCTTATGTCTGCAGTGTATTCTTTTAATCTTTTTCTTCAGACGATGATGAGGAAGAAGAAGAAGGCGGTAAAGGCAACTGCAGAAAGTTAAAACTAGAAAGCAAACAGAAAAAGAAAGACGAGAAATCTCTTTCAAAGGCCAAGAAAATCAAGTCAATGAAGATAACGAAAGAGCTGTCAAACGGCAAGTGCAAAAAGAATAAGTCCTTTGGCTACAAAGGAAGGAAGGCCTGGGTGAAGAACAACTGCCGTGCAGTTTTCAAAGTTTGCTACAAGCCAAAAGGCGGCAAAGGCGACGAAGGTTTGTGTTTCCTTGAGCTCTTGAAAACCATTTTAGATCATACTTATCAAAACCACTACTTCCGGTCTGTGTATTTCGTGCGTCTTTTCGTGACTTTTCTATCAGCCATTCAATGGGTTGCTTTCTACCTTGTGTGTTGCGGCTGCAATCCAAATCGAAACCAAAGTTTCAAGAATTACTCCCACTGACTGATTCCGTTCCGTTTTGCTCACCACTTTTCACATTATTTTAAGGATAAAGGTGGAAAATTTGAAGAAAAACAAAGTACAAAAACATGAGATCTTTCTTGTGGATACCCTTCAATATTGTCTTTCTTAGCGCCATACTATCGTTACCAATCTTTGCCTAACTTTTGGAATTTCTTTCCTTTTGCCATTTATCTGCTTGGTTGGTGTTTATTTTTAGCATAACAGTTAATACTTGTTTGCTGCAACAATACTTTTCCCGTCTGTAACTAGTGTCATGGAATCCCAGGTTTTTAAAAACATTCTATTAGCGGGTGTTTCTACGCATGTGTTAGCAAATTGTCGTAGAATGGGTATGTAAGTTAGGCGCTGACGTCTGCAGTATATTATTTTCACCTTTTCTCTCAGACGATGATGAGGAAGAAGGCGATGAAGGCGATAAAGGCAACTGCAGAACTTTAAAACTTGAAAGCAAAAACAAAGAAAAAGACCAGAAATCTCTTTCCAAGGCCAAGAAAATCAAGTCAATGAAGATAACGAAAGAACTGTCTGAGGGCAAGTGCAAGAAGAATAAATCCTTTGGCTATAAAGGAAGAAAGGCCTGGGTGAAGAACAACTGCCGTGCAGTATTCAAAGTTTGCTACAAGCCAAAAGGCGATGAAGGTTTGTTTTCACCTGAGTACTGGAAAACAATCTCGCATTCAACTTATCAAAGTTATTACTTCTGGTTTGCTTATGTCGTCTACCTTCTCTTGACATTTTTGTGAGGTTTTCAATAGGTGTCCTCCTACCTCGTTTGTTGCGCTTGCATTCCAAATCTGATTCATTTATGTGCCACTCCGGAGTTTCAAGAACTTCTCCCACTGACTGATTCTGCTACTTTTTTCCTCCCTTCATTCCACATACTTTAAGGGATAAAAATGGAAAAGTTCGAAAAACATTCTGCCTTTCTGAAGGCACCCATTATCTGATTTTTCCTAACGTCATTCAATCGGTATCACTCTTGGCCTAAGATTTGGAACTTCTGTCGTATTTACATTCGTGGTCATTTTTGTTGTTCTTGGTTTTTCTTCTGGGAAAGTCAGAAATTGTTTATTCAAACAATAGTTTTACGTTTTGTAACTGGTTTCCTTCTCTTCCAATTATTTGGACACATTCCTATTTTCACATGTATTCGTTTGCGAAAATTCCGTGAATTTGGTTTGTAAGTTAGGTGCTTATGTCTGCAGTGTATTCTTTTAATCTTTTTCTTCAGACGATGATGAGGAAGAAGAAGAAGGCGGTAAAGGCAACTGCAGAAAGTTAAAACTAGAAAGCAAACAGAAAAAGAAAGACGAGAAATCTCTTTCAAAGGCCAAGAAAATCAAGTCAATGAAGATAACGAAAGAGCTGTCAAACGGCAAGTGCAAAAAGAATAAGTCCTTTGGCTACAAAGGAAGGAAGGCCTGGGTGAAGAACAACTGCCGTGCAGTTTTCAAAGTTTGCTACAAGCCAAAAGGCGGCAAAGGCGACGAAGGTTTGTGTTTCCTTGAGCTCTTGAAAACCATTTTAGATCATACTTATCAAAACCACTACTTCCGGTCTGTGTATTTCGTGCGTCTTTTCGTGACTTTTCTATCAGCCATTCAATGGGTTGCTTTCTACCTTGTGTGTTGCGGCTGCAATCCAAATCGAAACCAAAGTTTCAAGAATTACTCCCACTGACTGATTCCGTTCCGTTTTGCTCACCACGTTTCACATTATTTTAAGGATAAAGGTGGAAAATTTGAAGAAAAACAAAGTACAAAAACATGAGATCTTTCTTGTGGATACCCTTCAATATTGTCTTTCTTAGCGCCATACTATTGTTACCAATCTTTGCCTAACTTTTGGAATTTCTTTCCTTTTGCCATTTATCTGCTGGGTTGGTGTTTATTTTTAGCATAACAGTTAATACTTGTTTGCTGCAACAATACTTTTCCCGTCTGTAACTAGTGTCATGGAATCCCAGGTTTTTAAAAACATTCTATTAGCGGGTGTTTCTACGCATGTATTAGCAAATTGTCGTAGAATGGGTATGTAAGTTAGGCGCTGACGTCTGCAGTATATTATTTTCACCTTTTCTCTCAGACGATGATGAGGAAGAAGGCGATGAAGGCGATAAAGGCAACTGCAGAACTTTAAAACTTGAAAGCAAAAACAAAGAAAAAGACCAGAAATCTCTTTCCAAGGCCAAGAAAATCAAGTCAATGAAGATAACGAAAGAACTGTCTGAGGGCAAGTGCAAGAAGAATAAATCCTTTGGCTATAAAGGAAGAAAGGCCTGGGTGAAGAACAACTGCCGTGCAGTATTCAAAGTTTGCTACAAGCCAAAAGGCGATGAAGGTTTGTTTTCACCTGAGTACTGGAAAACAATCTCGCATTCAACTTATCAAAGTTATTACTTCTGGTTTGCTTATGTCGTCTACCTTCTCTTGACATTTTTGTGAGGTTTTCAATAGGTGTCCTCCTACCTCGTTTGTTGCGCTTGCATTCCAAATCTGATTCATTTATGTGCCACTCCGGAGTTTCAAGAACTTCTCCCACTGACTGATTCTGCTACTTTTTTCCTCCCTTCATTCCACATACTTTAAGGGATAAAAATGGAAAAGTTCGAAAAACATTCTGCCTTTCTGAAGGCACCCATTATCTGATTTTTCCTAACGTCATTCAATCGGTATCACTCTTGGCCTAAGATTTGGAACTTCTGTCGTATTTACATTCGTGGTCATTTTTGTTGTTCTTGGTTTTTCTTCTGGGAAAGTCAGAAATTGTTTATTCAAACAATAGTTTTATGTTTTGTAACTGGTTTCCTTCTCTTCCAATTATTTGGACACATTCCTATTTTCACATGTATTCGTTTGCGAAAATTCCGTGAATTTGGTTTGTAAGTTAGGTGCTTATGTCTGCAGTGTATTCTTTTAATCTTTTTCTTCAGACGATGATGAGGAAGAAGAAGAAGGCGGTAAAGGCAACTGCAGAAAGTTAAAACTAGAAAGCAAACAGAAAAAGAAAGACGAGAAATCTCTTTCAAAGGCCAAGAAAATCAAGTCAATGAAGATAACGAAAGAGCTGTCAAACGGCAAGTGCAAAAAGAATAAATCCTTTGGCTACAAAGGAAGGAAGGCCTGGGTGAAGAACAACTGCCGTGCAGTTTTCAAAGTTTGCTACAAGCCAAAAGGCGGCAAAGGCGACGAAGGTTTGTGTTTCCTTGAGCTCTTGAAAACCATTTTAGATCATACTTATCAAAACCACTGCTTCCGGTCTGTGTATTTCGTGCGTCTTTTCGTGACTTTTCTATCAGCCATTCAATGGGTTGCTTTCTACCTTGTGTGTTGCGGCTGCAATCCAAATCGAAACCAAAGTTTCAAGAATTACTCCCACTGACTGATTCCGTTCCGTTTTGCTCACCACGTTTCACATTATTTTAAGGATAAAGGTGGAAAATTTGAAGAAAAACAAAGTACAAAAACATGAGATCTTTCTTGTGGATACCCTTCAATATTGTCTTTCTTAGCGCCATACTATCGTTACCAATCTTTGCCTAACTTTTGGAATTTCTTTCCTTTTGCCATTTATCTGCTTGGTTGGTGTTTATTTTTAGCATAACAGTTAATACTTGTTTGCTGCAACAATACTTTTCCCGTCTGTAACTAGTGTCATGGAATCCCAGGTTTTTAAAAACATTCTATTAGCGGGTGTTTCTACGCATGTACTAGCAAATTGTCGTAGAATGGGTATGTAAGTTAGGCGCTGACGTCTGCAGTATATTATTTTCACCTTTTCTCTCAGACGATGATGAGGAAGAAGGCGATGAAGGCGAGAAAGGCAACTGCAGAACTTTAAAACTTGAAAGCAAAAACAAAGAAAAAGACCAGAAATCTCTTTCCAAGGCCAAGAAAATCAAGTCAATGAAGATAACGAAAGAACTGTCTGAGGGCAAGTGCAAGAAGAATAAATCCTTTGGCTATAAAGGAAGAAAGGCCTGGGTGAAGAACAACTGCCGTGCAGTATTCAAAGTTTGCTACAAGCCAAAAGGCGATGAAGGTTTGTTTTCACCTGAGTACTGGAAAACAATCTCGCATTCAACTTATCAAAGTTATTACTTCTGGTTTGCTTATGTCGTCTACCTTCTCTTGACATTTTTGTGAGGTTTTCAATAGGTGTCCTCCTACCTCGTTTGTTGCGCTTGCATTCCAAATCTGATTCATTTATGTGCCACTCCGGAGTTTCAAGAACTTCTCCCACTGACTGATTCTGCTACTTTTTTCCTCCCTTCATTCCACATACTTTAAGGGATAAAAATGGAAAAGTTCGAAAAACATTCTGCCTTTCTGAAGACACCCACTATCTGATTTTTCCTAACGTCATTCATTCGGTATCACTCTTGGCCTAACATTTGGAACTTCTGTCGTATTTACATTCGTGGTCATTTTTGTTGTTCTTGGTTTTTCTTCTGGGAAAGTCAGAAATTGTTTATTCAAACAATAGTTTTATGTTTTGTAACTGGTTTCCTTCTCTTCCAATTATTTGGACGCATTCCTATTTTCACATGTATTCGTTTGCGAAAATTCCGTGAATTTGGTTTGTAAGTTAGGTGCTTTTCTCTGCAGTGTATTCTTTTAATCTTTTTCTTCAGACGATGATGAGGAAGAAGAAGAAGGCGGTAAAGGCAACTGCAGAAAGTTAAAACTAGAAAGCAAACAGAAAAAGAAAGACGAGAAATCTCTTTCAAAGGCCAAGAAAATCAAGTCAATGAAGATAACGAAAGAGCTGTCAAACGGCAAGTGCAAAAAGGATAAATCCTTTGGCTACAAAGGAAGGAAGGCCTGGGTGAAGAACAACTGCCGTGCAGTTTTCAAAGTTTGCTACAAGCCAAAAGGCGGCAAAGGCGACGAAGGTTTGTGTTTCCTTGAGCTCTTGAAAACCATTTTAGATCATACTTATCAAAACCACTACTTCCGGTCTGTGTATTTCGTGCGTCTTTTCGTGACTTTTCTATCAGCCATTCAATGGGTTGCTTTCTACCTTGTGTGTTGCGGCTGCAATCCAAATCGAAACCAAAGTTTCAAGAATTACTCCCACTGACTGATTCCGTTCCGTTTTGCTCACCACTTTTCACATTATTTTAAGGATAAAGGTGGAAAATTTGAAGAAAAACAAAGTACAAAAACATGAGATCTTTCTTGTGGATACCCTTCAATATTGTCTTTCTTAGCGCCATACTATCGTTACCAATCTTTGCCTAACTTTTGGAATTTCTTTCCTTTTGCCATTTATCTGCTTGGTTGGTGTTTATTTTTAGCATAACAGTTAATACTTGTTTGCTGCAACAATACTTTTCCCGTCTGTAACTAGTGACATGGAATCCCAGGTTTTTAAAAACATTCTATTAGCGGGTGTTTCTACGCATGTGTTAGCAAATTGTCGTAGAATGGGTATGTAAGTTAGGCGCTGACGTCTGCAGTATATTATTTTCACCTTTTCTCTCAGACGATGATGAGGAAGAAGGCGATGAAGGCGATAAAGGCAACTGCAGAACTTTAAAACTTGAAAGCAAAAACAAAGAAAAAGACCAGAAATCTCTTTCCAAGGCCAAGAAAATCAAGTCAATGAAGATAACGAAAGAACTGTCTGAGGGCAAGTGCAAGAAGAATAAATCCTTTGGCTATAAAGGAAGAAAGGCCTGGGTGAAGAACAACTGCCGTGCAGTATTCAAAGTTTGCTACAAGCCAAAAGGCGATGAAGGTTTGTTTTCACCTGAGTACTGGAAAACAATCTCGCATTCAACTTATCAAAGTTATTACTTCTGGTTTGCTTATGTCGTCTACCTTCTCTTGACATTTTTGTGAGGTTTTCAATAGGTGTCCTCCTACCTCGTTTGTTGCGCTTGCATTCCAAATCTGATTCATTTATGTGCCACTCCGGAGTTTCAAGAACTTCTCCCACTGACTGATTCTGCTACTTTTTTCCTCCCTTCATTCCACATACTTTAAGGGATAAAAATGGAAAAGTTCGAAAAACATTCTGCCTTTCTGAAGGCACCCATTATCTGATTTTTCCTAACGTCATTCAATCGGTATCACTCTTGGCCTAAGATTTGGAACTTCTGTCGTATTTACATTCGTGGTCATTTTTGTTGTTCTTGGTTTTTCTTCTGGGAAAGTCAGAAATTGTTTATTCAAACAATAGTTTTACGTTTTGTAACTGGTTTCCTTCTCTTCCAATTATTTGGACACATTCCTATTTTCACATGTATTCGTTTGCGAAAATTCCGTGAATTTGGTTTGTAAGTTAGGTGCTTATGTCTGCAGTGTATTCTTTTAATCTTTTTCTTCAGACGATGATGAGGAAGAAGAAGAAGGCGGTAAAGGCAACTGCAGAAAGTTAAAACTAGAAAGCAAACAGAAAAAGAAAGACGAGAAATCTCTTTCAAAGGCCAAGAAAATCAAGTCAATGAAGATAACGAAAGAGCTGTCAAACGGCAAGTGCAAAAAGGATAAATCCTTTGGCTACAAAGGAAGGAAGGCCTGGGTGAAGAACAACTGCCGTGCAGTTTTCAAAGTTTGCTACAAGCCAAAAGGCGGCAAAGGCGACGAAGGTTTGTGTTTCCTTGAGCTCTTGAAAACCATTTTAGATCATACTTATCAAAACCACTACTTCCGGTCTGTGTATTTCGTGCGTCTTTTCGTGACTTTTCTATCAGCCATTCAATGGGTTGCTTTCTACCTTGTGTGTTGCGGCTGCAATCCAAATCGAAACCAAAGTTTCAAGAATTACTCCCACTGACTGATTCCGTTCCGTTTTGCTCACCACTTTTCACATTATTTTAAGGATAAAGGTGGAAAATTTGAAGAAAAACAAAGTACAAAAACATGAGATCTTTCTTGTGGATACCCTTCAATATTGTCTTTCTTAGCGCCATACTATCGTTACCAATCTTTGCCTAACTTTTGGAATTTCTTTCCTTTTGCCATTTATCTGCTTGGTTGGTGTTTATTTTTAGCATAACAGTTAATACTTGTTTGCTGCAACAATACTTTTCCCGTCTGTAACTAGTGACATGGAATCCCAGGTTTTTAAAAACATTCTATTAGCGGGTGTTTCTACGCATGTGTTAGCAAATTGTCGTAGAATGGGTATGTAAGTTAGGCGCTGACGTCTGCAGTATATTATTTTCACCTTTTCTCTCAGACGATGATGAGGAAGAAGGCGATGAAGGCGATAAAGGCAACTGCAGAACTTTAAAACTTGAAAGCAAAAACAAAGAAAAAGACCAGAAATCTCTTTCCAAGGCCAAGAAAATCAAGTCAATGAAGATAACGAAAGAACTGTCTGAGGGCAAGTGCAAGAAGAATAAATCCTTTGGCTATAAAGGAAGAAAGGCCTGGGTGAAGAACAACTGCCGTGCAGTATTCAAAGTTTGCTACAAGCCAAAAGGCGATGAAGGTTTGTTTTCACCTGAGTACTGGAAAACAATCTCGCATTCAACTTATCAAAGTTATTACTTCTGGTTTGCTTATGTCGTCTACCTTCTCTTGACATTTTTGTGAGGTTTTCAATAGGTGTCCTCCTACCTCGTTTGTTGCGCTTGCATTCCAAATCTGATTCATTTATGTGCCACTCCGGAGTTTCAAGAACTTCTCCCACTGACTGATTCTGCTACTTTTTTCCTCCCTTCATTCCACATACTTTAAGGGATAAAAATGGAAAAGTTCGAAAAACATTCTGCCTTTCTGAAGGCACCCATTATCTGATTTTTCCTAACGTCATTCAATCGGTATCACTCTTGGCCTAAGATTTGGAACTTCTGTCGTATTTACATTCGTGGTCATTTTTGTTGTTCTTGGTTTTTCTTCTGGGAAAGTCAGAAATTGTTTATTCAAACAATAGTTTTACGTTTTGTAACTGGTTTCCTTCTCTTCCAATTATTTGGACACATTCCTATTTTCACATGTATTCGTTTGCGAAAATTCCGTGAATTTGGTTTGTAAGTTAGGTGCTTATGTCTGCAGTGTATTCTTTTAATCTTTTTCTTCAGACGATGATGAGGAAGAAGAAGAAGGCGGTAAAGGCAACTGCAGAAAGTTAAAACTAGAAAGCAAACAGAAAAAGAAAGACGAGAAATCTCTTTCAAAGGCCAAGAAAATCAAGTCAATGAAGATAACGAAAGAGCTGTCAAACGGCAAGTGCAAAAAGAATAAATCCTTTGGCTACAAAGGAAGGAAGGCCTGGGTGAAGAACAACTGCCGTGCAGTTTTCAAAGTTTGCTACAAGCCAAAAGGCGGCAAAGGCGACGAAGGTTTGTGTTTCCTTGAGCTCTTGAAAACCATTTTAGATCATACTTATCAAAACCACTACTTCCGGTCTGTGTATTTCGTGCGTCTTTTCGTGACTTTTCTATCAGCCATTCAATGGGTTGCTTTCTACCTTGTGTGTTGCGGCTGCAATCCAAATCGAAACCAAAGTTTCAAGAATTACTCCCACTGACTGATTCCGTTCCGTTTTGCTCACCACTTTTCACATTATTTTAAGGATAAAGGTGGAAAATTTGAAGAAAAACAAAGTACAAAAACATGAGATCTTTCTTGTGGATACCCTTCAATATTGTCTTTCTTAGCGCCATACTATCGTTACCAATCTTTGCCTAACTTTTGGAATTTCTTTCCTTTTGCCATTTATCTGCTTGGTTGGTGTTTATTTTTAGCATAACAGTTAATACTTGTTTGCTGCAACAATACTTTTCCCGTCTGTAACTAGTGACATGGAATCCCAGGTTTTTAAAAACATTCTATTAGCGGGTGTTTCTACGCATGTGTTAGCAAATTGTCGTAGAATGGGTATGTAAGTTAGGCGCTGACGTCTGCAGTATATTATTTTCACCTTTTCTCTCAGACGATGATGAGGAAGAAGGCGATGAAGGCGATAAAGGCAACTGCAGAACTTTAAAACTTGAAAGCAAAAACAAAGAAAAAGACCAGAAATCTCTTTCCAAGGCCAAGAAAATCAAGTCAATGAAGATAACGAAAGAACTGTCTGAGGGCAAGTGCAAGAAGAATAAATCCTTTGGCTATAAAGGAAGAAAGGCCTGGGTGAAGAACAACTGCCGTGCAGTATTCAAAGTTTGCTACAAGCCAAAAGGCGATGAAGGTTTGTTTTCACCTGAGTACTGGAAAACAATCTCGCATTCAACTTATCAAAGTTATTACTTCTGGTTTGCTTATGTCGTCTACCTTCTCTTGACATTTTTGTGAGGTTTTCAATAGGTGTCCTCCTACCTCGTTTGTTGCGCTTGCATTCCAAATCTGATTCATTTATGTGCCACTCCGGAGTTTCAAGAACTTCTCCCACTGACTGATTCTGCTACTTTTTTCCTCCCTTCATTCCACATACTTTAAGGGATAAAAATGGAAAAGTTCGAAAAACATTCTGCCTTTCTGAAGACACCCACTATCTGATTTTTCCTAACGTCATTCATTCGGTATCACTCTTGGCCTAACATTTGGAACTTCTGTCGTATTTACATTCGTGGTCATTTTTGTTGTTCTTGGTTTTTCTTCTGGGAAAGTCAGAAATTGTTTATTCAAACAATAGTTTTACGTTTTGTAACTGGTTTCCTTCTCTTCCAATTATTTGGACACATTCCTATTTTCACATGTATTCGTTTGCGAAAATTCCGTGAATTTGGTTTGTAAGTTAGGTGCTTATGTCTGCAGTGTATTCTTTTAATCTTTTTCTTCAGACGATGATGAGGAAGAAGAAGAAGGCGGTAAAGGCAACTGCAGAAAGTTAAAACTAGAAAGCAAACAGAAAAAGAAAGACGAGAAATCTCTTTCAAAGGCCAAGAAAATCAAGTCAATGAAGATAACGAAAGAGCTGTCAAACGGCAAGTGCAAAAAGAATAAATCCTTTGGCTACAAAGGAAGGAAGGCCTGGGTGAAGAACAACTGCCGTGCAGTTTTCAAAGTTTGCTACAAGCCAAAAGGCGGCAAAGGCGACGAAGGTTTGTGTTTCCTTGAGCTCTTGAAAACCATTTTAGATCATACTTATCAAAACCACTACTTCCGGTCTGTGTATTTCGTGCGTCTTTTCGTGACTTTTCTATCAGCCATTCAATGGGTTGCTTTCTACCTTGTGTGTTGCGGCTGCAATCCAAATCGAAACCAAAGTTTCAAGAATTACTCCCACTGACTGATTCCGTTCCGTTTTGCTCACCACTTTTCACATTATTTTAAGGATAAAGGTGGAAAATTTGAAGAAAAACAAAGTACAAAAACATGAGATCTTTCTTGTGGATACCCTTCAATATTGTCTTTCTTAGCGCCATACTATCGTTACCAATCTTTGCCTAACTTTTGGAATTTCTTTCCTTTTGCCATTTATCTGCTTGGTTGGTGTTTATTTTTAGCATAACAGTTAATACTTGTTTGCTGCAACAATACTTTTCCCGTCTGTAACTAGTGTCATGGAATCCCAGGTTTTTAAAAACATTCTATTAGCGGGTGTTTCTACGCATGTGTTAGCAAATTGTCGTAGAATGGGTATGTAAGTTAGGCGCTGACGTCTGCAGTATATTATTTTCACCTTTTCTCTCAGACGATGATGAGGAAGAAGGCGATGAAGGCGATAAAGGCAACTGCAGAACTTTAAAACTTGAAAGCAAAAACAAAGAAAAAGACCAGAAATCTCTTTCCAAGGCCAAGAAAATCAAGTCAATGAAGATAACGAAAGAACTGTCTGAGGGCAAGTGCAAGAAGAATAAATCCTTTGGCTATAAAGGAAGAAAGGCCTGGGTGAAGAACAACTGCCGTGCAGTATTCAAAGTTTGCTACAAGCCAAAAGGCGATGAAGGTTTGTTTTCACCTGAGTACTGGAAAACAATCTCGCATTCAACTTATCAAAGTTATTACTTCTGGTTTGCTTATGTCGTCTACCTTCTCTTGACATTTTTGTGAGGTTTTCAATAGGTGTCCTCCTACCTCGTTTGTTGCGCTTGCATTCCAAATCTGATTCATTTATGTGCCACTCCGGAGTTTCAAGAACTTCTCCCACTGACTGATTCTGCTACTTTTTTCCTCCCTTCATTCCACATACTTTAAGGGATAAAAATGGAAAAGTTCGAAAAACATTCTGCCTTTCTGAAGACACCCACTATCTGATTTTTCCTAACGTCATTCATTCGGTATCACTCTTGGCCTAACATTTGGAACTTCTGTCGTATTTACATTCGTGGTCATTTTTGTTGTTCTTGGTTTTTCTTCTGGGAAAGTCAGAAATTGTTTATTCAAACAATAGTTTTACGTTTTGTAACTGGTTTCCTTCTCTTCCAATTATTTGGACACATTCCTATTTTCACATGTATTCGTTTGCGAAAATTCCGTGAATTTGGTTTGTAAGTTAGGTGCTTATGTCTGCAGTGTATTCTTTTAATCTTTTTCTTCAGACGATGATGAGGAAGAAGAAGAAGGCGGTAAAGGCAACTGCAGAAAGTTAAAACTAGAAAGCAAACAGAAAAAGAAAGACGAGAAATCTCTTTCAAAGGCCAAGAAAATCAAGTCAATGAAGATAACGAAAGAGCTGTCAAACGGCAAGTGCAAAAAGAATAAATCCTTTGGCTACAAAGGAAGGAAGGCCTGGGTGAAGAACAACTGCCGTGCAGTTTTCAAAGTTTGCTACAAGCCAAAAGGCGGCAAAGGCGACGAAGGTTTGTATTTCCTTGAGCTCTTGAAAACCATTTTAGATCATACTTATCAAAACCACTACTTCCGGTCTGTGTATTTCGTGCGTCTTTTCGTGACTTTTCTATCAGCCATTCAATGGGTTGCTTTCTACCTTGTGTGTTGCGGCTGCAATCCAAATCGAAACCAAAGTTTCAAGAATTACTCCCACTGACTGATTCCGTTCCGTTTTGCTCACCACTTTTCACATTATTTTAAGGATAAAGGTGGAAAATTTGAAGAAAAACAAAGTACAAAAACATGAGATCTTTCTTGTGGATACCCTTCAATATTGTCTTTCTTAGCGCCATACTATCGTTACCAATCTTTGCCTAACTTTTGGAATTTCTTTCCTTTTGCCATTTATCTGCTTGGTTGGTGTTTATTTTTAGCATAACAGTTAATACTTGTTTGCTGCAACAATACTTTTCCCGTCTGTAACTAGTGTCATGGAATCCCAGGTTTTTAAAAACATTCTATTAGCGAGTGTTTCTACGCATGTGTTAGCAAATTGTCGTAGAATGGGTATGTAAGTTAGGCGCTGACGTCTGCAGTATATTATTTTCACCTTTTCTCTCAGACGATGATGAGGAAGAAGACGATGAAGGCGATAAAGGCAACTGCAGAACTTTAAAACTTGAAAGCAAAAACAAAGAAAAAGACCAGAAATCTCTTTCCAAGGCCAAGAAAATCAAGTCAATGAAGATAACGAAAGAACTGTCTGAGGGCAAGTGCAAGAAGAATAAATCCTTTGGCTATAAAGGAAGAAAGGCCTGGGTGAAGAACAACTGCCGTGCAGTATTCAAAGTTTGCTACAAGCCAAAAGGCGATGAAGGTTTGTTTTCACCTGAGTACTGGAAAACAATCTCGCATTCAACTTATCAAAGTTATTACTTCTGGTTTGCTTATGTCGTCTACCTTCTCTTGACATTTTTGTGAGGTTTTCAATAGGTGTCCTCCTACCTCGTTTGTTGCGCTTGCATTCCAAATCTGATTCATTTATGTGCCACTCCGGAGTTTCAAGAACTTCTCCCACTGAATGATTCTGCTACTTTTTTCCTCCCTTCATTCCACATACTTTAAGGGATAAAAATGGAAAAGTTCGAAAAACATTCTGCCTTTCTGAAGGCACCCATTATCTGATTGTTCCTAACGTCATTCAATCGGTATCACTCTTGGCCTAACATTTGGAACTTCTGTCGTATTTACATTCGTGGTCATCTTTGTTGTTCTTGGTTTTTCTTCTGGGAAAGTCAGAAATTGTTTATTCAAACAATAGTTTTATGTTTTGTAACTGGTTTCCTTCTCTTCCAATTATTTGGACACATTCCTATTTTCACATGTATTCGTTTGCGAAAATTCCGTGAATTTGGTTTGTAAGTTAGGTGCTTATGTCTGCAGTGTATTCTTTTAATCTTTTTCTGCAGACGATGATGAGGAAGAAGAAGAAGGCGGTAAAGGCAACTGCAGAAAGTTAAAACTAGAAAGCAAACAGAAAAAGAAAGACGAGAAATCTCTTTCAAAGGCCAAGAAAATCAAGTCAATGAAGATAACGAAAGAGCTGTCAAACGGCAAGTGCAAAAAGGATAAATCCTTTGGCTACAAAGGAAGGAAGGCCTGGGTGAAGAACAACTGCCGTGCAGTTTTCAAAGTTTGCTACAAGCCAAAAGGCGGCAAAGGCGACGAAGGTTTGTGTTTCCTTGAGCTCTTGAAAACCATTTTAGATCATACTTATCAAAACCACTGCTTCCGGTCTGTGTATTTCGTGCGTCTTTTCGTGACTTTTCTATCAGCCATTCAATGGGTTGCTTTCTACCTTGTGTGTTGCGGCTGCAATCCAAATCGAAACCAAAGTTTCAAGAATTACTCCCACTGGCTGATTCCGTTCCGTTTTGCTCACCACGTTTCACATTATTTTAAGGATAAAGGTGGAAAATTTGAAGAAAAACAAAGTACAAAAACATGAGATCTTGCTTGTGGATACCCTTCAATATTGTCTTTCTTAGCGCCATACTATCGTTACCAATCTTTGCCTAACTTTTGGAATTTCTTTCCTTTTGCCATTTATCTGCTTGGTTGGTGTTTATTTTTAGCATAACAGTTAATACTTGTTTGCTGCAACAACACTTTTCACGTCTGTAACTAGTGTCATGGAATCCCAGGTTTTTAAAAACATTCTATTAGCGGGTGTTTCTACGCATGTATTAGCAAATTGTCGTAGAATGGGTATGTAGGTTAGGCGCTGACGTCTGCAGTATATTATTTTCACCTTTTCTCTCAGACGATGATGAGGAAGAAGGCGATGAAGGCGATAAAGGCAACTGCAGAACTTTAAAACTTGAAAGCAAAAACAAAGAAAAAGACCAGAAATCTCTTTCCAAGGCCAAGAAAATCAAGTCAATGAAGATAACGAAAGAACTGTCTGAGGGCAAGTGCAAAAAGAATAAATCTTTTGGCTATAACGGAAGGAAGGCCTGGGTGAAGAACGACTGCCGTGCAGTATTCAAAGTTTGCTACAAGCCAAAAGGCGATGAAGGTTTGTTTTCACCTGAGTACTGGAAAACAATCTCGCATTCAACTTATCAAAGTTATTACTTCTGGTTTGCTTATGTCGTCTACCTTCTCTTGACATTTTTGTGAGGTTTTCAATAGGTGTCCTCCTACCTCGTATGTTGCGCTTGCATTCCAAATCTGATTCATTTATGTGCCACTCCGGAGTTTCAAGAACTTCTCCCACTGACTGATTCTGTTACTTTTTTCCTCCCTTCATTCCACATACTTTAAGGGATAAAAATGGAAAAGTTCGAAAAACATTCTGCCTTTCTGAAGGCACCCACTATCTGATTTTTCCTTACGTCATTCAATCGGTATCACTCTTGGCCTAACATTTGGAACTTCTGTCCTGTTTACATTCGTGGTCATTTTTGTTGTTGTTGTTTTTTCTGGTCAAGTCAGAAATTGTTTACTCAAACAGTAGTTTTACGGTCTGTAACTGGTTTCCTACCCTTCCAATTTTTTGGAAACATTTCTATTTTTACATGTATTCGTTTGAAAAAAAATCCGTGAATTGGGTTTGTAAGTTAGGTGCTGATGTCTGCAGTGTATTCTTTTAATGGTTTTTTTTTCAGAAGATGATGAGGAAGAAGAAGAAAACGGTAAAGGCAACTGCAGAAAGTTAAAACTAGAAAGCAAACAGAAAAAGAAAGACGAGAAATCTCTTTCCAAGGCCAAGAAAATCAAGTCAATGAAGATAACGAAAGAGCTGTCAAATCGCAAGTGCAAAAAGAATAAATCCTTTGGCTATAAAGGAAGGAAGGCCTGGGTGAAGAACAACTGCCGTGCAGTTTTCAAAGTTTGCTACAAGCCAAAAGGCGGCAAAGGCGACGAAGGTTTGTGTTTCCTTGAGCTCTTGAAAACAATTTTACAGCATACTTATCAAAACCACTACTTCCGGTCTGTGTATTTCGTGCGTCTTTTCGTGACATTTCTATCTGCAATTCAATGGGTTGCTTTCTACCTTGTTTGTTGCGGCTGCAATCCAAATCGAAACCAGAGATTCATGAATTACTCCAACTGACTGATTCCGTTCCGTTTTGCTCTCCACGTTTCACATTATTTTAAGGATAAATTTGGAAACTACGCAAAAAAACCAAAATACAAAAACATGATGTCTTTCTTGTGGATACCCTTCAATATGTTCTTTCCTAGAACCATACTATCGTTGCAAATCTTTGCCTAACTTTTGGAATTTCTTTTCTTTTGCCATTTATTGGCTGGGTTGGTGTTTTTCTAACATAACAGTTAATAATTGCTTGATGCAGCAATACTTTTCCTGTCTGTAACTAGTGTCATGGAACCTCAGGTTTTTGGAAACATTCTATTAGCGGGTACTTCTACGCATGCATTAGCAAATTGCCGTAGAATGGGTATGTAAGTTAGGCGCTGACGTCTGCAGTATATTATTTTCACCTTTTCTCTTAGACGATGATGAGGAAGAAGGCGATGAAGGCGATAAAGGCAACTGCAGAACTTTAAAACTTGAAAGCAAAAACAAAGAGAAAGACCAGAAATCTCTCTCCAAGGCCAAGAAAATCAAGTCAATGAAGATAACTAAAGAACTGTCTGAGGGCAAGTGCAAGAAGAATAAATCCTTTGGCTATAAAGGAAAGAAGGCCTGGGTGAAGAACGACTGCCGTGCAGTATTCAAAGTTTGCTACAAGCCAAAAGGCGAAGAAGGTTTGTTTTCACCTGAGTACTGGAAAACAATCTGGCTGCTTCTTTATCAAATTCATTGCTTTTGGTCTGTGTATCTGGTCTGCCTTCTGGTAAATTCTGCATCAGTATTTAAATGCATTGCTTTTCTCCGACATGTTACGGCTGCAATCCAAATCTTAGTCATATGAGAGCCTGTCTAAATTTGTAATAAATACTCCCGCCGACTGTTTCTGCTCCGTTTCGCTCCCAACCTTTCACGTGCTTTTCGCTATACAAATCAAATCCTTGAAGAAACATTCTGTCTTTCTGAAGGACACACCCCATGTGTTTTTTCCTAACGTCATAAAATCGGAATTAGTCTTGGCCTTACCTTTGGAATTTCTCTCATTTCTTACTGAGTCAGTAACTGAATACAGTGATAATAATTTTTCCGTCAGTAATTGATGTTATTGCCGTAGGATAATGTGGAAACATTTTTTCTTGTAGGTAATTGTTTACAGAAAATTAGCTTGATCAAAATAGGGAGAAAATGGTATATAAAATAGATGCTGACGTCTGCAGTATATTATTTTTACCTCTTCACTCAGACGATGATGAGGAAGAGGGCGATGATGGCGAGAAAGGCAACTGCAGAACTTTAAAACTTGAAAGCAAAAACAAAGAAAAAGACGAGAAATCTCTTTCCAAGGCCAAGAAAATCAAGTCAATGAAGATAACGAAAGAACTATCAGGGGGCAAGTGCAAGAAGAATAAATCCTTTGGCTATAAAGGAAAGAAGGCCTGGGTGAAGAACGACTGCCGTGCAGTATTCAAAGTTTGCTACAAGCCAAAAGGCGATGAAGGTTTGTTTTCACTTGAGAACTGGAAAACAATCTTGCTTTCAACTTATCAAAGTTATTACTTTCTGGTTTGTTTATGTCGTCTACCTTCTCTTGACATTTTTGTGAGGTTTTCAATAGGTGTCCTCCTACCTCGTTTGTTGCGCTTGCATTCCAAATCTGATTCATTTATGTGCCACTCCGGAGTTTCAAGAACTTCTCCCACTGACTGATTCTGCTACTTTTTTCCTCCCTTCATTCCACATACTTTAAGGGATAAAAATGGAAAAGTTCGAAAAACATTCTGCCTTTCTGAAGGCACCCACTATCTGATTTTTCCTAACGTCATTCAATCGGTATCACTCTTGGCCTAACATTTGGAACTTCTGTCGTATTTACATTCGTGGTCATTTTTGTTGTTCTTGGTTTTTCTTCTGGGAAAGTCAGAAATTGTTTATTCAAACAATAGTTTTACGTTTTGTAACTGGTTTCCTTCTCTTCCAATTATTTGGACACATTCCTATTTTCACATGTATTCGTTTGCGAAAATTCCGTGAATTTGGTTTGTAAGTTAGGTGCTTATGTCTGCAGTGTATTCTTTTAATCTTTTTCTTCAGACGATGATGAGGAAGAAGAAGAAGGCGGTAAAGGCAACTGCAGAAAGTTAAAACTAGAAAGCAAACAGAAAAAGAAAGATGAGAAATCTCTTTCAAAGGCCAAGAAAATCAAGTCAATGAAGATAACGAAAGAGCTGTCAAACGGCAAGTGCAAAAAGAATAAATCCTTTGGCTACAAAGGAAGGAAGGCCTGGGTGAAGAACAACTGCCGTGCAGTTTTCAAAGTTTGCTACAAGCCAAAAGGCGGCAAAGGCGACGAAGGTTTGTGTTTCCTTGAGCTCTTGAAAACCATTTTAGATCATACTTATCAAAACCACTACTTCCGGTCTGTGTATTTCGTGCGTCTTTTCATGACTTTTCTATCAGCCATTCAATGGGTTGCTTTCTACCTTGTGTGTTGCGGCTGCAATCCAAATCGAAACCAAAGTTTCAAGAATTACTCCCACTGGCTGATTCCGTTCCGTTTTGCTCACCACGTTTCACATTATTTTAAGGATAAAGGTGGAAAATTTGAAGAAAAACAAAGTACAAAAACATGAGATCTTTCTTGTGGATACCCTTCAATATTGTCTTTCTTAGCGCCATACTATCGGTTGCAATCTTTGCCTAACTTTTGGAATTTCTTTCCTTTTGCCATTTATCTGCTTGGTTGGTGTTTATTTTTAGCATAACAGTTAATACTTGTTTGCTGCAACAATACTTTTCCCGTCTGTAACTAGTGTCATGGAATAGCAGGTTTTTAAAAGCGTTCTATTAGCGGGTGTTTCTACGCATGTGTTAGCAAATTGTCGTAGAATGGGTATGTAAGTTATGTCGCTGACGTCTGCAGTATATGATTTGCACCTTCTCTCTCAGACGACGATGAGGAAGAAGGGGATGAAGTAGAAAAAGACAAATA
>NW_004797465.1:714984-717449 GCF_000002075.1 Aplysia californica | reverse complement strand
TCTCTCTCTCTCTCTCTCTCTCTCTCTCTCTCTTTTGCCCTTTTTAACTCCCAGTGGAGCACAGGTCATCAACAACATTACTCCAGCGAAGCTTTGCTGTGCATCCTTTTCTAGCTGTTTCCATGATGTCCCCGCTTTTTCTATTTCTGCTTGCACTGGTTGTCTCCATGTCATCTTTGGTCTTCCCTTTTAACGTTTTCCTTGTGGGTTCCACGTCAAAGTCTGTCTGATGATGCTTTTCAGGGTTCTCCTCGGGGTGTGTCCAGTTCATTTCCATTTCTTCCCCTGAATGTCTTCCTTTACTGGCCTTTGGCTTGTTCTTTCCCACAGTTGAGTATTTGTGACTCGATTGTACCACTTGATCACCACTATCCTTCTTAGACATCCATTTACGAAGCTCTGCAGTTTCCTTGCTGCTGATGCTGTGAGACTCCATGTCTCT
The DNA here is from genome assembly GCF_000002075.1 of Aplysia californica. Classification (NCBI taxonomy): domain Eukaryota; kingdom Metazoa; phylum Mollusca; class Gastropoda; order Aplysiida; family Aplysiidae; genus Aplysia; species Aplysia californica. Next base: position 717,007 of record NW_004797465.1, on the reverse strand, counting down.
GAACCATTCAGTAGAACAGTCTTCACGTTTGTTTTGAAGATCCTCAGCTTGGTGTTTGATCCCAGTTCCTCAGACATCCATATATTCCTGAGAATGATAAATGCTGCTCTAGCCTTTTGGATTCTGACCTTGATGTCTTCGTCTGTTCCCCCTGCCTTGTTAATGACATTTTCCAGGTAGGTGAAGGATTCAACATATTCCAATGGTGCCCCTTGCAGTGTGATAGGTACGTCGGCTGCATCCGTTCGAAGATTTTTCGTTTTATCCGTGTGAGTATGGAGTCCAACACTACGGGAGAAGGTCCCAAGCCGATCTGTTTGCTGTTGCACCTGGGCTCGACTCTGAGAAAGAAGTACCAATTCGTCGGCACAATCCAAGTCTTGCAACTGACTGGAAAGGGGCCACTGTATGCCACCAGGTTTTCCCGATGTTGTATGTCTCATTATCCAATCCACTTCTAATGAAAAGAGAAAAGACGATAGCAGGCATCCCTGTCTCATTCTTGTATTCACTTCAAACGAGTCTGTCCGCTGCCCTCCAAGTAAAACACTGCAGATCATTCCCTCCTAAGACACTGCAGCTCATTCCCTTCTACATCTTCTTTATCAATCTCACAAACGTGTAAGGTATTCCGTAGTGGCTCTTGAGCTTCTATATTGAGTCTCTATCTAGGCTGTCAAAAGCTTTCTCGTAGTCAACAAGGTTAACGTTCAGGGAAGAGTTTCACTCCGTGGACTGCTCCACTATTATCCTCAAAGTTGCAATCTGATCTGTACAGGATCTCTTTTTACGAAATCCTGCCTGCTTTTCTCTCAGTTTTGCATCCTCGGCTTCCTTCAGTCTTTCCAGTATGGTACGACTTAAAGTCTTCCCTGGAATTGACAGGAGCAGGATTCCTCTGTAGTTTTTACACTCATGCAGGTCTCCTTTCTTGGATAGATTCACGAGCAATCCCTTTCTCCAATCCTGAGGAAATTTTTTGCTGTCCCATATTTTGCCAATAATTCCTTGAGGAATCCCTGCCGCAGGGTCGATATCGCATTGAGAACTTCTAGGGGAATTCCATCTGGGCCGGCCTCCTTGCCTGGCTGCTTTCTGGTGTCTTATCGCCTCCTTGATCTTCTCTAAACTAGGCTTCTCTTCACTCACCACCAGATCAATCTCTGCAGGTGGAATGTCAAACTGTTTTTCTGCCTTGCTTTTTGAAACGCTCCTACCAGCGTTCTTTCTGTTCGTCTGGATTTGTGAGAAGCTTTCCCTCTTTATCCTTCACTGGCACATCAGCGTTCTTGTATCCGCCTGCAAGTTTCTTTGTGGTTTCATACAGTTCTCTCATGTTTCCCTACTTGGTTGTAATTCAAATCTTAATCATTTCAGTGCCTTTCCAGTGTTTAAAAAAATTCTCCAACCGACTAACACTGCTCCTTTTTTCTGCATATTTTCTCAGATGAGGAGGACGAAGAAGGTGATAAAGAGAAATGCAGATCTGTAACACTTGAAAGCAAAAACAAAAAGAAAGACCAGAAAACTCTTTCAAAGGCCAAGAAAATCAAGTCTATGAAAATGAAAGAAGAAAAGTCAAAGGGCAAGTGCAAGAAGAACAAATCCTTTGGCTTTAAAGGAAAGAAGGCCTGGGTGAAGAATAACTGCCGTGCAGTATTCAAAGTTTGCTACAAGCCAAAAGGCGATAAAGGTTTGTTGTTTTTTGGTTTTTGTTGTTGTTGTTGTTGTTGTTGAGTTCTAGGAAAATAATACAGCTGTTAAACCATTGCAGTCTATCCTTCTGGCTTGTTTATCTATTCTGCTAACTCGTGAATTTTGCACGAGTACTAAGGTAGTTGTACAGCTAATTTCTACTTGGTTTTCTGATGGCTACAATTCAGATCTAAGTTTTCTGAGTACATATTCAAATTTCAAGAAATAATCTAACATTCAGAGTATGCTCCGTATTGCTCCTTGCATTTTGCATTTTTTTTTTTTACCGAAAAAAAAATACTGTCTTCTGTCAGGACAACTGCTCCCC
>NW_004797465.1:713363-714764 GCF_000002075.1 Aplysia californica | reverse complement strand
GGGGTGTTGTTTGGTCCGTAGTTTGTGTCACTACCTTTTGATTTGATTTTTAAAACAGTTTTTAAAAAAAATATTATTCACAAGTTTTAGGTTGACAGAATGCAAATGACATTAGATCCAGTCTGGTCCAGTAGTTTATGTATTTAGCTTCTTTGGAATGTGGATTTCGTCTTGATTTTGAAAAAAACATACACTCACGTTCTTGTTACACGGGCCAAAATTATAGGTCAGAGGGTTCTTTTTTAAAGGTATTTTTGTTAGGTGCTGATGTCTCCAGTATTGTTTCTTTTACGTATTTTACTCAGCTAAAGAGGAGGAAGAAAGTGGTAAAGAGAAATGCAAGTCTGTAACACTTGAAAGCAAATACAGAAAGAAAAACCACAGAAACGGCCAAGAAAATAAAGTCTATGTTTTCTGAGGGCTCACCGCATTTTACGTCTTCAGTAAGGGCAACGTCCACCATATCTTTCAATACAATGTACACTCTTTACTAATCTGAAACTCTCTTTACCATAGTCTCTCCTTAAAACACGATTGTTTTTACATTTGACCAGTGAGGCATTGTCTATTTTGGAAATAGTAGGTGTATTTTTCGGTAGTAAGTGCAACTGCCTTCAGATTTTGTTTCGGAAATATATATTTTTCGATTGTAAATCTTCCTAAGGATTCGGTTTACAAAATGCAAATGATGTTAAAACCACTTTTGTCTATAGAGCATAATAATATATCTGTGAGACATCATGGTGAAATAAGGCGCTCGTCAACATAGTGAAATCGAAGAAAACGGCATTTTTTTCAAAAGGTTAACCAATTTTTATCGAATTTTTGTGGGTTTTTTCTCAACATCTTTTACGTCAATTTAAAAACATATTTCTGAGTGAATTTCACCTTAAACACTTTGATTTAAAGCACAAAAATTATAAAATTGTAGATCCAAGTGCTATCAAACTATGGTAGTTACCAAACCTTGGCAGCCATTTTTTCCCAAATTTAATCCTGAAACCAGGCGACCCCCACCTTCTTCAATTGCAAATATCACGACTTCTGTTATTAAAGATAGATGGGTACATTTTTCACTTAGATCAAGAAAATAGACGAGACTTCAAGATTTTACCAACAATTCCATAGGCCCAAACATTGATGCGCGCCTGCTTCCAGCACGTCGTAACTGGTTTAGATTCTATGATATATCGATTTTGTCTTGATCTTTAAAAAAAACCATGCGCGCTCATATGACCTAAGCAGTTGCGAGCGCCGTAAAACCCTATACTACATACATACATACAAAAAACCATACTCTTGCGTTGCATACTTCATACAAAAGCCAAAATAGTTGGTCAACTTTTAAAAGGGTGTTTCTGTTAGGTGCCGATGTCTCCAGTATATTTTTTCTCGATATTT
>NW_004797465.1:684437-713263 GCF_000002075.1 Aplysia californica | reverse complement strand
ATTTTTAGCTCGGAAAATAAATTCTTAAATCATTAATCTGTCTTCAGTAAGGCCAACTTCCAGCTTTTCTTTCAATACATTGTACACTCTTTATCAATCTTAAACTCTCTTTACTATCGTCTCTCCTTAAACCACGATTGTCTTTACGTTTGACCAGTGAGGTATTGTCTATTTTGGAAATAGTAGGGGTACTTCTTAGTGGTAGGTACCACTGCCTTCAGATTTTGTTTTGGAAATATATATTTTTCGATTGTAAACCTTCCTAAAGATTCGGAAATTCTATTTACTATCGCCTCTCCTTAAAACACGGTTGTTTTTACGTTTGACCATTGAGCCTTTGTCTTCTCTGGAAATAGTAGGGGTACTTTCGGTAATTGGTGCCACTGCCTTCAGATTTTGTTTCAGAAATATTTTTTTTTCGATTGTAAATCTTCAAAAGGATTCGGTTTACAACATGCAAATGATGTTAAAACCACTTTTGTCTAGATCTATAGTGCACAATAATCTATTTAGATTCTATGAAATATCGATTTTGTCTTGATCGTAAAAAAACCATACTTTTGCGTACTTCATACAAAAGCCAAAATAGTTGGTCAACTTTTAAAAGGGTTTTTCTGTTAGGTGCCGATGTCTCCAGTATAATTTTTCTCGATATTTCTTCAGACGACGACGACGACGACGACGAGGGCGGTAAAGAGAAATGCAAATCTATAACACTTGAAAGCAAAAACAAAAAGAAAGATCAGAAGACTCTTTCAAAGGCCAAGAAAATCAAGTCTATGAAGATGAAAGAAGAAAAGTCAAAGGGCAAGTGCAAGAAGAACAAATCCTTTGGCTTTAAAGGAAAGAAGGCCTGGGTGAAGAATAACTGCCGTGCAGTATTCAAAGTTTGCTACAAGCCAAAAGGCGATAAAGGTTTGTTGGGGTGTTGTTGTTTTTAAATTCTTGGAAAACGATGCAGCTACTAATCTATCAGAATCATTTCTTCCAACTTCTACATCTTTTATGCTATCTCGTGAATTTTGCTCCAGAAGAACTCTATTTTTATGAAGTACTTTTTTCCTTGTTTTCTCAGGCCTCACCGCATTTTGCGTAGATTTTTAGCTCGGAAAATAAATTCTTAAATCAATAATCTGTCTTCAGTAAGGCCAACTTCCAGCTTTTCTTTCAATACATTGTACACTCTTTATCAATCTTAAACTCTCTTTACTATCGTCTCTCCTTAAACCACGATTGTCTTTACGTTTGACCAGTGAGGTATTGTCTATTTTGGAAATAGTAGGGGTACTTCTTAGTGGTAGGTACCACTGCCTTCAGATTTTGTTTTGGAAATATATATTTTTCGATTGTAAACCTTCCTAAAGATTCGGAAATTCTATTTACTATCGCCTCTCCTTAAAACACGGTTGTTTTTACGTTTGACCATTGAGCCTTTGTCTTCTCTGGAAATAGTAGGGGTACTTTCGGTAATTGGTGCCACTGCCTTCAGATTTTGTTTCAGAAATATTTTTTTTCGATTGTAAATCTTATAAAGGATTCGGTTTACAACATGTCTTGATCTTTAAAAAAAACCATGCGCGCTCATATGACCTAAGCAGTTGCGAGCGCCGTAAAACCATATCGATTTTGTCTTGATCGTAAAAAAACCATACTTTTGCGTTGCATACTTCATACAAAAGCCAAAATAGTTGGTCAACTTTTAAAAGGGTGTTTCTGTTAGGTGCCGATGTCTCCAGTATATTTTTTCTCGATATTTCTTCAGACGACGACGACGACGACGAGGGCGGTAAAGAGAAATGCAAATCTATAACACTTGAAAGCAAAAACAAAAAGAAAGATCAGAAGACTCTTTCAAAGGCCAAGAAAATCAAGTCTATGAAGATGAAAGAAGAAAAGTCAAAGGGCAAGTGCAAGAAGAACAAATCCTTTGGCTTTAAAGGAAAGAAGGCCTGGGTGAAGAATAACTGCCGTGCAGTATTCAAAGTTTGCTACAAGCCAAAAGGCGATAAAGGTTTGTTGGGGTGTTGTTGTTTTTAAATTCTTGGAAAACGATGCAGCTACTAATCTATCAGAATCATTTCTTCCAACTTCTACATCTTTTATGCTATCTCGTGAATTTTGCTCCAGAAGAACTCTATTTTTATGAAGTACTTTTTTCCTTGTTTTCTCAGGCCTCACCGCATTTTGCGTAGATTTTTAGCTCGGAAAATAAATTCTTAAATCAATAATCTGTCTTCAGTAAGGCCAACTTCCAGCTTTTCTTTCAATACATTGTACACTCTTTATCAATCTTAAACTCTCTTTACTATCGTCTCTCCTAAAACCACGATTGTCTTTACGTTTGACCAGTGAGGCATTGTCTATTTTGGAAATAGTAGCGGTACTTCTCAGTGGTAGGTGCCACTGCCTTCAGATTTTGTTTTGGAAATATATATTTTTCGATTGTAAATCTTCCTAAGGATTCGGAAACTCTATTTACTATCGCATCTCCTTAAATGACGGTTGTTTTTTCGTTTGACCATTGAGCCTTTGTCTTCTCTGGAAATAGTAGGGGTACTTTCGGTAATTGGTGCCACTGCCTTCAGATTTTGTTTCAGAAATATTTTTTTTTCGATTGTAAATCTTCAAAAGGATTCGGTTTACAACATGCAAATGATGTTAAAACCACTTTTGTCTAGATCTATAGTGCACAATAATCTATTTAGATTCTATGAAATATCGATTTTGTCTTGATCGTAAAAAAACCATACTTTTGCGTACTTCATACAAAAGCCAAAATAGTTGGTCAACTTTTAAAAGGGTTTTTCTGTTAGGTGCCGATGTCTCCAGTATAATTTTTCTCGATATTTCTTCAGACGACGACGACGACGACGACGAGGGCGGTAAAGAGAAATGCAAATCTATAACACTTGAAAGCAAAAACAAAAAGAAAGATCAGAAGACTCTTTCAAAGGCCAAGAAAATCAAGTCTATGAAGATGAAAGAAGAAAAGTCAAAGGGCAAGTGCAAGAAGAACAAATCCTTTGGCTTTAAAGGAAAGAAGGCCTGGGTGAAGAATAACTGCCGTGCAGTATTCAAAGTTTGCTACAAGCCAAAAGGCGATAAAGGTTTGTTGGGGTGTTGTTGTTTTTAAATTCTTGGAAAACGATGCAGCTACTAATCTATCAGAATCATTTCTTCCAACTTCTACATCTTTTATGCTATCTCGTGAATTTTGCTCCAGAAGAACTCTATTTTTATGAAGTACTTTTTTCCTTGTTTTCTCAGGCCTCACCGCATTTTGCGTAGATTTTTAGCTCGGAAAATAAATTCTTAAATCAATAATCTGTCTTCAGTAAGGCCAACTTCCAGCTTTTCTTTCAATACATTGTACACTCTTTATCAATCTTAAACTCTCTTTACTATCGTCTCTCCTAAAACCACGATTGTCTTTACGTTTGACCAGTGAGGCATTGTCTATTTTGGAAATAGTAGCGGTACTTCTCAGTGGTAGGTGCCACTGCCTTCAGATTTTGTTTTGGAAATATATATTTTTCGATTGTAAATCTTCCTAAGGATTCGGAAACTCTATTTACTATCGCATCTCCTTAAATGACGGTTGTTTTTTCGTTTGACCATTGAGCCTTTGTCTTCTCTGGAAATAGTAGGGGTACTTTCGGTAATTGGTGCCACTGCCTTCAGATTTTGTTTCAGAAATATTTTTTTTTCGATTGTAAATCTTCAAAAGGATTCGGTTTACAACATGCAAATGATGTTAAAACCACTTTTGTCTAGATCTATAGTGCACAATAATCTATTTAGATTCTATGAAATATCGATTTTGTCTTGATCGTAAAAAAACCATACTTTTGCGTACTTCATACAAAAGCCAAAATAGTTGGTCAACTTTTAAAAGGGTTTTTCTGTTAGGTGCCGATGTCTCCAGTATAATTTTTCTCGATATTTCTTCAGACGACGACGACGACGACGAGGGCGGTAAAGAGAAATGCAAATCTATAACACTTGAAAGCAAAAACAAAAAGAAAGATCAGAAGACTCTTTCAAAGGCCAAGAAAATCAAGTCTATGAAGATGAAAGAAGAAAAGTCAAAGGGCAAGTGCAAGAAGAACAAATCCTTTGGCTTTAAAGGAAAGAAGGCCTGGGTGAAGAATAACTGCCGTGCAGTATTCAAAGTTTGCTACAAGCCAAAAGGCGATAAAGGTTTGTTGGGGTGTTGTTGTTTTTAAATTCTTGGAAAACGATGCAGCTACTAATCTATCAGAATCATTTCTTCCAACTTCTACATCTTTTATGCTATCTCGTGAATTTTGCTCCAGAAGAACTCTATTTTTATGAGGTACTTTTTTCCTTGTTTTCTCAGGCCTCACCGCATTTTGCGTAGATTTTTAGCTCGGAAAATAAATTCTTAAATCAATAATCTGTCTTCAGTAAGGCCAACTTCCAGCTTTTCTTTCAATACATTGTACACTCTTTATCAATCTTAAACTCTCTTTACTATCGTCTCTCCTAAAACCACGATTGTCTTTACGTTTGACCAGTGAGGCATTGTCTATTTTGGAAATAGTAGCGGTACTTCTCAGTGGTAGGTGCCACTGCCTTCAGATTTTGTTTTGGAAATTATTTTTTTTCGATTGTAAATCTTCAAAAGGATTCGGTTTACAACATGCAAATGATGTTAAAACCACTTTTGTCTAGATCTATAGTGCACAATAATCTATTTAGATTCTATGAAATATCGATTTTGTCTTGATCGTAAAAAAAACATACTTTTGCGTACTTCATACAAAAGCCAAAATAGTTGGTCAACTTTTAATAGGGTTTTTCTGTTAGGTGCCGATGTCTCCAGTATAATTTTTCTCGATATTTCTTCAGACGACGACGACGACGACGACGAGGGCGGTAAAGAGAAATGCAAATCTATAACACTTGAAAGCAAAAACAAAAAGAAAGATCAGAAGACTCTTTCAAAGGCCAAGAAAATCAAGTCTATGAAGATGAAAGAAGAAAAGTCAAAGGGCAAGTGCAAGAAGAACAAATCCTTTGGCTTTAAAGGAAAGAAGGCCTGGGTGAAGAATAACTGCCGTGCAGTATTCAAAGTTTGCTACAAGCCAAAAGGCGATAAAGGTTTGTTGGGGTGTTGTTGTTTTTAAATTCTTGGAAAACGATGCAGCTACTAATCTATCAGAATCATTTCTTCCAACTTCTACATCTTTTATGCTATCTCGTGAATTTTGCTCCAGAAGAACTCTATTTTTATGAGGTACTTTTTTCCTTGTTTTCTCAGGCCTCACCGCATTTTGCGTAGATTTTTAGCTCGGAAAATAAATTCTTAAATCAATAATCTGTCTTCAGTAAGGCCAACTTCCAGCTTTTCTTTCAATACATTGTACACTCTTTATCAATCTTAAACTCTCTTTACTATCGTCTCTCCTAAAACCACGATTGTCTTTACGTTTGACCAGTGAGGCATTGTCTATTTTGGAAATAGTAGCGGTACTTCTCAGTGGTAGGTGCCACTGCCTTCAGATTTTGTTTTGGAAATTATTTTTTTTCGATTGTAAATCTTCAAAAGGATTCGGTTTACAACATGCAAATGATGTTAAAACCACTTTTGTCTAGATCTATAGTGCACAATAATCTATTTAGATTCTATGAAATATCGATTTTGTCTTGATCGTAAAAAAAACATACTTTTGCGTACTTCATACAAAAGCCAAAATAGTTGGTCAACTTTTAATAGGGTTTTTCTGTTAGGTGCCGATGTCTCCAGTATAATTTTTCTCGATATTTCTTCAGACGACGACGACGACGACGACGAGGGCGGTAAAGAGAAATGCAAATCTATAACACTTGAAAGCAAAAACAAAAAGAAAGATCAGAAGACTCTTTCAAAGGCCAAGAAAATCAAGTCTATGAAGATGAAAGAAGAAAAGTCAAAGGGCAAGTGCAAGAAGAACAAATCCTTTGGCTTTAAAGGAAAGAAGGCCTGGGTGAAGAATAACTGCCGTGCAGTATTCAAAGTTTGCTACAAGCCAAAAGGCGATAAAGGTTTGTTGGGGTGTTGTTGTTTTTAAATTCTTGGAAAACGATGCAGCTACTAATCTATCAGAATCATTTCTTCCAACTTCTACATCTTTTATGCTATCTCGTGAATTTTGCTCCAGAAGAACTCTATTTTTATGAAGTACTTTTTTCCTTGTTTTCTCAGGCCTCACCGCATTTTGCGTAGATTTTTAGCTCGGAAAATAAATTCTTAAATCATTAATCTGTCTTCAGTAAGGCCAACTTCCAGCTTTTCTTTCAATACATTGTACACTCTTTATCAATCTTAAACTCTCTTTACTATCGTCTCTCCTAAAACCACGATTGTCTTTACGTTTGACCAGTGAGGCATTGTCTATTTTGGAAATAGTAGCGGTACTTCTCAGTGGTAGGTGCCACTGCCTTCAGATTTTGTTTTGGAAATATATATTTTTCGATTGTAAATCTTCCTAAGGATTCGGAAACTCTATTTACTATCGCATCTCCTTAAATGACGGTTGTTTTTTCGTTTGACCATTGAGCCTTTGTCTTCTCTGGAAATAGTAGGGGTACTTTCGGTAATTGGTGCCACTGCCTTCAGATTTTGTTTCAGAAATATTTTTTTTTCGATTGTAAATCTTCAAAAGGATTCGGTTTACAACATGCAAATGATGTTAAAACCACTTTTGTCTAGATCTATAGTGCACAATAATCTATTTAGATTCTATGAAATATCGATTTTGTCTTGATCGTAAAAAAAACATACTTTTGCGTACTTCATACAAAAGCCAAAATAGTTGGTCAACTTTTAATAGGGTTTTTCTGTTAGGTGCCGATGTCTCCAGTATAATTTTTCTCGATATTTCTTCAGACGACGACGACGACGACGACGAGGGCGGTAAAGAGAAATGCAAATCTATAACACTTGAAAGCAAAAACAAAAAGAAAGATCAGAAGACTCTTTCAAAGGCCAAGAAAATCAAGTCTATGAAGATGAAAGAAGAAAAGTCAAAGGGCAAGTGCAAGAAGAACAAATCCTTTGGCTTTAAAGGAAAGAAGGCCTGGGTGAAGAATAACTGCCGTGCAGTATTCAAAGTTTGCTACAAGCCAAAAGGCGATAAAGGTTTGTTGGGGTGTTGTTGTTTTTAAATTCTTGGAAAACGATGCAGCTACTAATCTATCAGAATCATTTCTTCCAACTTCTACATCTTTTATGCTATCTCGTGAATTTTGCTCCAGAAGAACTCTATTTTTATGAAGTACTTTTTTCCTTGTTTTCTCAGGCCTCACCGCATTTTGCGTAGATTTTTAGCTCGGAAAATAAATTCTTAAATCATTAATCTGTCTTCAGTAAGGCCAACTTCCAGCTTTTCTTTCAATACATTGTACACTCTTTATCAATCTTAAACTCTCTTTACTATCGTCTCTCCTAAAACCACGATTGTCTTTACGTTTGACCAGTGAGGCATTGTCTATTTTGGAAATAGTAGCGGTACTTCTCAGTGGTAGGTGCCACTGCCTTCAGATTTTGTTTTGGAAATTATTTTTTTTCGATTGTAAATCTTCAAAAGGATTCGGTTTACAACATGCAAATGATGTTAAAACCACTTTTGTCTAGATCTATAGTGCACAATAATCTATTTAGATTCTATGAAATATCGATTTTGTCTTGATCGTAAAAAAAACATACTTTTGCGTACTTCATACAAAAGCCAAAATAGTTGGTCAACTTTTAATAGGGTTTTTCTGTTAGGTGCCGATGTCTCCAGTATAATTTTTCTCGATATTTCTTCAGACGACGACGACGACGACGACGAGGGCGGTAAAGAGAAATGCAAATCTATAACACTTGAAAGCAAAAACAAAAAGAAAGATCAGAAGACTCTTTCAAAGGCCAAGAAAATCAAGTCTATGAAGATGAAAGAAGAAAAGTCAAAGGGCAAGTGCAAGAAGAACAAATCCTTTGGCTTTAAAGGAAAGAAGGCCTGGGTGAAGAATAACTGCCGTGCAGTATTCAAAGTTTGCTACAAGCCAAAAGGCGATAAAGGTTTGTTGGGGTGTTGTTGTTTTTAAATTCTTGGAAAACGATGCAGCTACTAATCTATCAGAATCATTTCTTCCAACTTCTACATCTTTTATGCTATCTCGTGAATTTTGCTCCAGAAGAACTCTATTTTTATGAAGTACTTTTTTCCTTGTTTTCTCAGGCCTCACCGCATTTTGCGTAGATTTTTAGCTCGGAAAATAAATTCTTAAATCATTAATCTGTCTTCAGTAAGGCCAACTTCCAGCTTTTCTTTCAATACATTGTACACTCTTTATCAATCTTAAACTCTCTTTACTATCGTCTCTCCTAAAACCACGATTGTCTTTACGTTTGACCAGTGAGGCATTGTCTATTTTGGAAATAGTAGCGGTACTTCTCAGTGGTAGGTGCCACTGCCTTCAGATTTTGTTTTGGAAATATATATTTTTCGATTGTAAATCTTCCTAAGGATTCGGAAACTCTATTTACTATCGCATCTCCTTAAATGACGGTTGTTTTTTCGTTTGACCATTGAGCCTTTGTCTTCTCTGGAAATAGTAGGGGTACTTTCGGTAATTGGTGCCACTGCCTTCAGATTTTGTTTCAGAAATATTTTTTTTTCGATTGTAAATCTTCAAAAGGATTCGGTTTACAACATGCAAATGATGTTAAAACCACTTTTGTCTAGATCTATAGTGCACAATAATCTATTTAGATTCTATGAAATATCGATTTTGTCTTGATCGTAAAAAAACCATACTTTTGCGTACTTCATACAAAAGCCAAAATAGTTGGTCAACTTTTAAAAGGGTTTTTCTGTTAGGTGCCGATGTCTCCAGTATAATTTTTCTCGATATTTCTTCAGACGACGACGACGACGACGACGAGGGCGGTAAAGAGAAATGCAAATCTATAACACTTGAAAGCAAAAACAAAAAGAAAGATCAGAAGACTCTTTCAAAGGCCAAGAAAATCAAGTCTATGAAGATGAAAGAAGAAAAGTCAAAGGGCAAGTGCAAGAAGAACAAATCCTTTGGCTTTAAAGGAAAGAAGGCCTGGGTGAAGAATAACTGCCGTGCAGTATTCAAAGTTTGCTACAAGCCAAAAGGCGATAAAGGTTTGTTGGGGTGTTGTTGTTTTTAAATTCTTGGAAAACGATGCAGCTACTAATCTATCAGAATCATTTCTTCCAACTTCTACATCTTTTATGCTATCTCGTGAATTTTGCTCCAGAAGAACTCTATTTTTATGAAGTACTTTTTTCCTTGTTTTCTCAGGCCTCACCGCATTTTGCGTAGATTTTTAGCTCGGAAAATAAATTCTTAAATCATTAATCTGTCTTCAGTAAGGCCAACTTCCAGCTTTTCTTTCAATACATTGTACACTCTTTATCAATCTTAAACTCTCTTTACTATCGTCTCTCCTAAAACCACGATTGTCTTTACGTTTGACCAGTGAGGCATTGTCTATTTTGGAAATAGTAGCGGTACTTCTCAGTGGTAGGTGCCACTGCCTTCAGATTTTGTTTTGGAAATATATATTTTTCGATTGTAAATCTTCCTAAGGATTCGGAAACTCTATTTACTATCGCATCTCCTTAAATGACGGTTGTTTTTTCGTTTGACCATTGAGCCTTTGTCTTCTCTGGAAATAGTAGGGGTACTTTCGGTAATTGGTGCCACTGCCTTCAGATTTTGTTTCAGAAATATTTTTTTTTCGATTGTAAATCTTCAAAAGGATTCGGTTTACAACATGCAAATGATGTTAAAACCACTTTTGTCTAGATCTATAGTGCACAATAATCTATTTAGATTCTATGAAATATCGATTTTGTCTTGATCGTAAAAAAAACATACTTTTGCGTACTTCATACAAAAGCCAAAATAGTTGGTCAACTTTTAATAGGGTTTTTCTGTTAGGTGCCGATGTCTCCAGTATAATTTTTCTCGATATTTCTTCAGACGACGACGACGACGACGACGAGGGCGGTAAAGAGAAATGCAAATCTATAACACTTGAAAGCAAAAACAAAAAGAAAGATCAGAAGACTCTTTCAAAGGCCAAGAAAATCAAGTCTATGAAGATGAAAGAAGAAAAGTCAAAGGGCAAGTGCAAGAAGAACAAATCCTTTGGCTTTAAAGGAAAGAAGGCCTGGGTGAAGAATAACTGCCGTGCAGTATTCAAAGTTTGCTACAAGCCAAAAGGCGATAAAGGTTTGTTGGGGTGTTGTTGTTTTTAAATTCTTGGAAAACGATGCAGCTACTAATCTATCAGAATCATTTCTTCCAACTTCTACATCTTTTATGCTATCTCGTGAATTTTGCTCCAGAAGAACTCTATTTTTATGAAGTACTTTTTTCCTTGTTTTCTCAGGCCTCACCGCATTTTGCGTAGATTTTTAGCTCGGAAAATAAATTCTTAAATCATTAATCTGTCTTCAGTAAGGCCAACTTCCAGCTTTTCTTTCAATACATTGTACACTCTTTATCAATCTTAAACTCTCTTTACTATCGTCTCTCCTAAAACCACGATTGTCTTTACGTTTGACCAGTGAGGCATTGTCTATTTTGGAAATAGTAGCGGTACTTCTCAGTGGTAGGTGCCACTGCCTTCAGATTTTGTTTTGGAAATTATTTTTTTTCGATTGTAAATCTTCAAAAGGATTCGGTTTACAACATGCAAATGATGTTAAAACCACTTTTGTCTAGATCTATAGTGCACAATAATCTATTTAGATTCTATGAAATATCGATTTTGTCTTGATCGTAAAAAAACCATACTTTTGCGTACTTCATACAAAAGCCAAAATAGTTGGTCAACTTTTAAAAGGGTTTTTCTGTTAGGTGCCGATGTCTCCAGTATAATTTTTCTCGATATTTCTTCAGACGACGACGACGACGACGACGAGGGCGGTAAAGAGAAATGCAAATCTATAACACTTGAAAGCAAAAACAAAAAGAAAGATCAGAAGACTCTTTCAAAGGCCAAGAAAATCAAGTCTATGAAGATGAAAGAAGAAAAGTCAAAGGGCAAGTGCAAGAAGAACAAATCCTTTGGCTTTAAAGGAAAGAAGGCCTGGGTGAAGAATAACTGCCGTGCAGTATTCAAAGTTTGCTACAAGCCAAAAGGCGATAAAGGTTTGTTGGGGTGTTGTTGTTTTTAAATTCTTGGAAAACGATGCAGCTACTAATCTATCAGAATCATTTCTTCCAACTTCTACATCTTTTATGCTATCTCGTGAATTTTGCTCCAGAAGAACTCTATTTTTATGAAGTACTTTTTTCCTTGTTTTCTCAGGCCTCACCGCATTTTGCGTAGATTTTTAGCTCGGAAAATAAATTCTTAAATCATTAATCTGTCTTCAGTAAGGCCAACTTCCAGCTTTTCTTTCAATACATTGTACACTCTTTATCAATCTTAAACTCTCTTTACTATCGTCTCTCCTAAAACCACGATTGTCTTTACGTTTGACCAGTGAGGCATTGTCTATTTTGGAAATAGTAGCGGTACTTCTCAGTGGTAGGTGCCACTGCCTTCAGATTTTGTTTTGGAAATATATATTTTTCGATTGTAAATCTTCCTAAGGATTCGGAAACTCTATTTACTATCGCATCTCCTTAAATGACGGTTGTTTTTTCGTTTGACCATTGAGCCTTTGTCTTCTCTGGAAATAGTAGGGGTACTTTCGGTAATTGGTGCCACTGCCTTCAGATTTTGTTTCAGAAATATTTTTTTTTCGATTGTAAATCTTCAAAAGGATTCGGTTTACAACATGCAAATGATGTTAAAACCACTTTTGTCTAGATCTATAGTGCACAATAATCTATTTAGATTCTATGAAATATCGATTTTGTCTTGATCGTAAAAAAACCATACTTTTGCGTACTTCATACAAAAGCCAAAATAGTTGGTCAACTTTTAAAAGGGTTTTTCTGTTAGGTGCCGATGTCTCCAGTATAATTTTTCTCGATATTTCTTCAGACGACGACGACGACGACGACGAGGGCGGTAAAGAGAAATGCAAATCTATAACACTTGAAAGCAAAAACAAAAAGAAAGATCAGAAGACTCTTTCAAAGGCCAAGAAAATCAAGTCTATGAAGATGAAAGAAGAAAAGTCAAAGGGCAAGTGCAAGAAGAACAAATCCTTTGGCTTTAAAGGAAAGAAGGCCTGGGTGAAGAATAACTGCCGTGCAGTATTCAAAGTTTGCTACAAGCCAAAAGGCGATAAAGGTTTGTTGGGGTGTTGTTGTTTTTAAATTCTTGGAAAACGATGCAGCTACTAATCTATCAGAATCATTTCTTCCAACTTCTACATCTTTTATGCTATCTCGTGAATTTTGCTCCAGAAGAACTCTATTTTTATGAAGTACTTTTTTCCTTGTTTTCTCAGGCCTCACCGCATTTTGCGTAGATTTTTAGCTCGGAAAATAAATTCTTAAATCATTAATCTGTCTTCAGTAAGGCCAACTTCCAGCTTTTCTTTCAATACATTGTACACTCTTTATCAATCTTAAACTCTCTTTACTATCGTCTCTCCTAAAACCACGATTGTCTTTACGTTTGACCAGTGAGGCATTGTCTATTTTGGAAATAGTAGCGGTACTTCTCAGTGGTAGGTGCCACTGCCTTCAGATTTTGTTTTGGAAATATATATTTTTCGATTGTAAATCTTCCTAAGGATTCGGAAACTCTATTTACTATCGCATCTCCTTAAATGACGGTTGTTTTTTCGTTTGACCATTGAGCCTTTGTCTTCTCTGGAAATAGTAGGGGTACTTTCGGTAATTGGTGCCACTGCCTTCAGATTTTGTTTCAGAAATATTTTTTTTTCGATTGTAAATCTTCAAAAGGATTCGGTTTACAACATGCAAATGATGTTAAAACCACTTTTGTCTAGATCTATAGTGCACAATAATCTATTTAGATTCTATGAAATATCGATTTTGTCTTGATCGTAAAAAAACCATACTTTTGCGTACTTCATACAAAAGCCAAAATAGTTGGTCAACTTTTAAAAGGGTTTTTCTGTTAGGTGCCGATGTCTCCAGTATAATTTTTCTCGATATTTCTTCAGACGACGACGACGACGACGACGAGGGCGGTAAAGAGAAATGCAAATCTATAACACTTGAAAGCAAAAACAAAAAGAAAGATCAGAAGACTCTTTCAAAGGCCAAGAAAATCAAGTCTATGAAGATGAAAGAAGAAAAGTCAAAGGGCAAGTGCAAGAAGAACAAATCCTTTGGCTTTAAAGGAAAGAAGGCCTGGGTGAAGAATAACTGCCGTGCAGTATTCAAAGTTTGCTACAAGCCAAAAGGCGATAAAGGTTTGTTGGGGTGTTGTTGTTTTTAAATTCTTGGAAAACGATGCAGTTACTAATCTATCAGAATCATTTCTTCCAACTTCTACATCTTTTATGCTCTCTCGTGAATTTTGCTCCAGAAGAACTCTATTTTTATGAAGTACTTTTTTCCTTGTTTTCTCAGGCCTCACCGCATTTTGCGTAGATTTTTAGCTCGGAAAATAAATTCTTAAATCAATAATCTGTCTTCAGTAAGGCCAACTTCCAGCTTTTCTTTCAATACATTGTACACTCTTTATCAATCTTAAACTCTCTTTACTATCGTCTCTCCTAAAACCACGATTGTCTTTACGTTTGACCAGTGAGGCATTGTCTATTTTGGAAATAGTAGCGGTACTTCTCAGTGGTAGGTGCCACTGCCTTCAGATTTTGTTTTGGAAATATATATTTTTCGATTGTAAATCTTCCTAAGGATTCGGAAACTCTATTTACTATCGCATCTCCTTAAATTACGGTTGTTTTTTCGTTTGACCATTGAGCCTTTGTCTTCTCTGGAAATAGTAGGGGTACTTTCGGTAATTGGTGCCACTGCCTTCAGATTTTGTTTCAGAAATATTTTTTTTTCGATTGTAAATCTTCAAAAGGATTCGGTTTACAACATGCAAATGATGTTAAAACCACTTTTGTCTAGATCTATAGTGCACAATAATCTATTTAGATTCTATGAAATATCGATTTTGTCTTGATCGTAAAAAAACCATACTTTTGCGTACTTCATACAAAAGCCAAAATAGTTGGTCAACTTTTAAAAGGGTTTTTCTGTTAGGTGCCGATGTCTCCAGTATAATTTTTCTCGATATTTCTTCAGACGACGACGACGACGACGACGAGGGCGGTAAAGAGAAATGCAAATCTATAACACTTGAAAGCAAAAACAAAAAGAAAGATCAGAAGACTCTTTCAAAGGCCAAGAAAATCAAGTCTATGAAGATGAAAGAAGAAAAGTCAAAGGGCAAGTGCAAGAAGAACAAATCCTTTGGCTTTAAAGGAAAGAAGGCCTGGGTGAAGAATAACTGCCGTGCAGTATTCAAAGTTTGCTACAAGCCAAAAGGCGATAAAGGTTTGTTGGGGTGTTGTTGTTTTTAAATTCTTGGAAAACGATGCAGTTACTAATCTATCAGAATCATTTCTTCCAACTTCTACATCTTTTATGCTCTCTCGTGAATTTTGCTCCAGAAGAACTCTATTTTTATGAAGTACTTTTTTCCTTGTTTTCTCAGGCCTCACCGCATTTTGCGTAGATTTTTAGCTCGGAAAATAAATTCTTAAATCAATAATCTGTCTTCAGTAAGGCCAACTTCCAGCTTTTCTTTCAATACATTGTACACTCTTTATCAATCTTAAACTCTCTTTACTATCGTCTCTCCTAAAACCACGATTGTCTTTACGTTTGACCAGTGAGGCATTGTCTATTTTGGAAATAGTAGCGGTACTTCTCAGTGGTAGGTGCCACTGCCTTCAGATTTTGTTTTGGAAATATATATTTTTCGATTGTAAATCTTCCTAAGGATTCGGAAACTCTATTTACTATCGCATCTCCTTAAATTACGGTTGTTTTTTCGTTTGACCATTGAGCCTTTGTCTTCTCTGGAAATAGTAGGGGTACTTTCGGTAATTGGTGCCACTGCCTTCAGATTTTGTTTCAGAAATATTTTTTTTTCGATTGTAAATCTTCAAAAGGATTCGGTTTACAACATGCAAATGATGTTAAAACCACTTTTGTCTAGATCTATAGTGCACAATAATCTATTTAGATTCTATGAAATATCGATTTTGTCTTGATCGTAAAAAAACCATACTTTTGCGTACTTCATACAAAAGCCAAAATAGTTGGTCAACTTTTAAAAGGGTTTTTCTGTTAGGTGCCGATGTCTCCAGTATAATTTTTCTCGATATTTCTTCAGACGACGACGACGACGACGACGACGAGGGCGGTAAAGAGAAATGCAAATCTATAACACTTGAAAGCAAAAACAAAAAGAAAGATCAGAAGACTCTTTCAAAGGCCAAGAAAATCAAGTCTATGAAGATGAAAGAAGAAAAGTCAAAGGGCAAGTGCAAGAAGAACAAATCCTTTGGCTTTAAAGGAAAGAAGGCCTGGGTGAAGAATAACTGCCGTGCAGTATTCAAAGTTTGCTACAAGCCAAAAGGCGATAAAGGTTTGTTGGGGTGTTGTTGTTTTTAAATTCTTGGAAAACGATGCAGCTACTAATCTATCAGAATCATTTCTTCCAACTTCTACATCTTTTATGCTATCTCGTGAATTTTGCTCCAGAAGAACTCTATTTTTATGAAGTACTTTTTTCCTTGTTTTCTCAGGCCTCACCGCATTTTGCGTAGATTTTTAGCTCGGAAAATAAATTCTTAAATCAATAATCTGTCTTCAGTAAGGCCAACTTCCAGCTTTTCTTTCAATACATTGTACACTCTTTATCAATCTTAAACTCTCTTTACTATCGTCTCTCCTAAAACCACGATTGTCTTTACGTTTGACCAGTGAGGCATTGTCTATTTTGGAAATAGTAGCGGTACTTCTCAGTGGTAGGTGCCACTGCCTTCAGATTTTGTTTTGGAAATATATATTTTTCGATTGTAAATCTTCCTAAGGATTCGGAAACTCTATTTACTATCGCATCTCCTTAAATTACGGTTGTTTTTTCGTTTGACCATTGAGCCTTTGTCTTCTCTGGAAATAGTAGGGGTACTTTCGGTAATTGGTGCCACTGCCTTCAGATTTTGTTTCAGAAATATTTTTTTTTCGATTGTAAATCTTCAAAAGGATTCGGTTTACAACATGCAAATGATGTTAAAACCACTTTTGTCTAGATCTATAGTGCACAATAATCTATTTAGATTCTATGAAATATCGATTTTGTCTTGATCGTAAAAAAACCATACTTTTGCGTACTTCATACAAAAGCCAAAATAGTTGGTCAACTTTTAAAAGGGTTTTTCTGTTAGGTGCCGATGTCTCCAGTATAATTTTTCTCGATATTTCTTCAGACGACGACGACGACGACGACGACGAGGGCGGTAAAGAGAAATGCAAATCTATAACACTTGAAAGCAAAAACAAAAAGAAAGATCAGAAGACTCTTTCAAAGGCCAAGAAAATCAAGTCTATGAAGATGAAAGAAGAAAAGTCAAAGGGCAAGTGCAAGAAGAACAAATCCTTTGGCTTTAAAGGAAAGAAGGCCTGGGTGAAGAATAACTGCCGTGCAGTATTCAAAGTTTGCTACAAGCCAAAAGGCGATAAAGGTTTGTTGGGGTGTTGTTGTTTTTAAATTCTTGGAAAACGATGCAGCTACTAATCTATCAGAATCATTTCTTCCAACTTCTACATCTTTTATGCTATCTCGTGAATTTTGCTCCAGAAGAACTCTATTTTTATGAAGTACTTTTTTCCTTGTTTTCTCAGGCCTCACCGCATTTTGCGTAGATTTTTAGCTCGGAAAATAAATTCTTAAATCAATAATCTGTCTTCAGTAAGGCCAACTTCCAGCTTTTCTTTCAATACATTGTACACTCTTTATCAATCTTAAACTCTCTTTACTATCGTCTCTCCTAAAACCACGATTGTCTTTACGTTTGACCAGTGAGGCATTGTCTATTTTGGAAATAGTAGCGGTACTTCTCAGTGGTAGGTGCCACTGCCTTCAGATTTTGTTTTGGAAATTATTTTTTTTCGATTGTAAATCTTCAAAAGGATTCGGTTTACAACATGCAAATTATGTTAAAACCACTTTTGTCTAGATCTATAGTGCACAATAATCTATTTAGATTCTATGAAATATCGATTTTGTCTTGATCGTAAAAAAAACATACTTTTGCGTACTTCATACAAAAGCCAAAATAGTTGGTCAACTTTTAATAGGGTTTTTCTGTTAGGTGCCGATGTCTCCAGTATAATTTTTCTCGATATTTCTTCAGACGACGACGACGACGACGACGAGGGCGGTAAAGAGAAATGCAAATCTATAACACTTGAAAGCAAAAACAAAAAGAAAGATCAGAAGACTCTTTCAAAGGCCAAGAAAATCAAGTCTATGAAGATGAAAGAAGAAAAGTCAAAGGGCAAGTGCAAGAAGAACAAATCCTTTGGCTTTAAAGGAAAGAAGGCCTGGGTGAAGAATAACTGCCGTGCAGTATTCAAAGTTTGCTACAAGCCAAAAGGCGATAAAGGTTTGTTGGGGTGTTGTTGTTTTTAAATTCTTGGAAAACGATGCAGCTACTAATCTATCAGAATCATTTCTTCCAACTTCTACATCTTTTATGCTATCTCGTGAATTTTGCTCCAGAAGAACTCTATTTTTATGAAGTACTTTTTTCCTTGTTTTCTCAGGCCTCACCGCATTTTGCGTAGATTTTTAGCTCGGAAAATAAATTCTTAAATCAATAATCTGTCTTCAGTAAGGCCAACTTCCAGCTTTTCTTTCAATACATTGTACACTCTTTATCAATCTTAAACTCTCTTTACTATCGTCTCTCCTAAAACCACGATTGTCTTTACGTTTGACCAGTGAGGCATTGTCTATTTTGGAAATAGTAGCGGTACTTCTCAGTGGTAGGTGCCACTGCCTTCAGATTTTGTTTTGGAAATATATATTTTTCGATTGTAAATCTTCCTAAGGATTCGGAAACTCTATTTACTATCGCATCTCCTTAAAGCACGGTTGTTTTTTCGTTTGACCATTGAGCCTTTGTCTTCTTTGGAAATAGTAGGGGTACTTTCGGTAATTGGTGCCACTGTCTTCAGATTTTGTTTCAGAAATATATTTTTTTCGATTGTAAATCTTCAAAAGGATTCGGTTTACAACATGCAAATGATGTTAAAACCACTTTTGTCTAGATGTATAGTGCACAATAATCTATTTAGATTCTATGAAATATCGATTTTGTCTTGATCGTAAAAAAACCATACTCTTGCGTACTTCATACAAAAGCCAAAATAGTTGGTCAACTTTTAAAAGGGTATTTTTGTTAGGTGCCGATGTCTCCAGTATATTTTTTCTCGATATTTCTTCAGACGACGACGATGACAACGAGGGCGGTAAAGAGAAATGCAAATCTATAACACTTGAAAGCAAAAACAAAAAGAAAGATCAGAAGACTCTTTCAAAGGCCAAGAAAATCAAGTCTATGAAGATGAAAGAAGAAAAGTCAAAGGGCAAGTGCAAGAAGAACAAATCCTTTGGCTTTAAAGGAAAGAAGGCCTGGGTGAAGAATAACTGCCGTGCAGTATTCAAAGTTTGCTACAAGCCAAAAGGCGATAAAGGTTTGTTGGGGTGTTGTTGTTTTTAAATTCTTGGAAAACGATGCAGCTACTAATCTATTAGAATCATTTCTTCCAACTTCTAAATCTTTTATGCTATCTCGTGAATTTTGCACCAGAAGAACTCTATTTTTATGAAGTACTTTCTTCCTTATTTTTTCACGCCTCACCGCATTTTACGTAGATTTTTAGGTCGGAAAAAAAATCCTTAAATAAATAATCTGTCTTTAGTAAGGCCAACTTCCAGCTTTTCTTTCAATACATTGTACACTCTTTATCAATCTTAAACTCTCTTTACTATCATCTCTCCTAAAACCACGATTGTCTTTACGTTTGACCAGTGAGGCATTGTCTGTTTTGGAAATAGTAGCGGTACTTCTCAGTGGTAGGTGCCACTGCCTTCAGATTTTGTTTTGGAAATATATATTTTTCGAATGTAAATCTTCCTATGGATTCGGAAACTCTATTTACTATCGCCTCTCCTTAAAACACGGTTGTTTTTGCGTTTGACCATTGAGCCTTTGTCTTCTTTGGAAATAGTAGGGGTACTTTCGGTAATTGGTGCTACTGCCTTCAGATTTTGTTTCAGAAATATTTTTTTTTCGATTGTAAATCTTCAAAAGGATTCGGTTTACAAAATGCAAATGATGTTAAAACCACCTTTTTCTAGATCTATTATGCAAAATAATCTATCAGAATCATTCCTTCCAGCATCTAAGTCTTTTGTGCTATCTCCTGAATTTTGCACCAGAACTATTTTATTTTATTAAATTACTTTCTTCCTTGTTTTTTTTATGGCTCACCGTATTTTACGTAGATTTTTAGGTCGGAAATAAATCCTTAAATAAATAATCTTTCTTCAATAAGGGCAACTTTCAGCTTTTCTTTCAATACTCTCTTTGTACACTCTTTATCAATCTTAAACTCTCTTTACTATCGCCTCTCCTTAAATTACTATTGTTTTAACGTTTGACTATTGAGGCATTGTCTCCTTTGGAAATAGTAGTGGTACATTTCGGTGGTTGGTGCCACTGCCTTCAGATTTTGTTTTTCAAAATATTTTTTTTTCGACTGTAAATCTTCATAAGAATTCAATTTAAAATATTTAAATGAAGTTAAAACCACTTGCGTCTACAGTGCAAAATAATATATTTAGATTCAATGATTTTGTCTTGATCATGAAAAAAAAAACATACTCTTGCGTTTTTAATAGACACATCCGAGTCAATCCTTCCAGCGCCTTTTAAAGTAAAAAATTGAGTAAAATACGCAACATGATAGCTTTTTTATATCGAAACTTTTCTTTTTTTAGACCGCTTGAAATGTGGTTTAAACCTTTGCGGCAACAAAAAAGCTTTACTCTAACTCTTGTAACACGTGTCTATATCAAAAGTATTGGGCAGGTTATCAATGTTATGGGCTGATGTCTTCAGTACATTTACCTGTGTTGTTTTCTCAGGTGAGGATGAAGATAATTGCAAAACTGTAACACTCAAAAGCAAAAACAAAAAGAAAGACAAGAAAACTCTTTCAAAGACCAAGAAAATCAAGTCTATGAAGATGATCGAAAAATTGTCTAAAGGCAAATGCAAGAAAGGTGAATCCTTTGGCTATAAAGGAAGGAAGGCCTGGGTGAAGAACAACTGTCATGCAGTATTCAAAGTTTGTTTCGGGCCAAACGCCGATGAAGGTTTGTTCTCACATGATTCTTTGTGAATAGACATGCAGCTCACCTACCCTAGACAATATTAATTATAGCTTGTTCATCTCGTCTGCACTGTCATAAATTTTGCGCCACTTTTCATTTGACTTACTTTCTTCTATGAATTGTGGGGGTTGCAATCCAGATCTAAACCATTTGAGTACAAAGCCGAAGTTTATAGTAAAATAAAAGTCCCTGAACCTGTTCCCTTTTACTCTCTGCTTTTCACATACTTATTTTTTGGATTCGAAAAATAGAGAAAATTTAAATTATATTGTCTTCTTTACGGACAGATTCCATCTGGTCTTTTTATACGTTATATAATAGTTTTCTTTATGTGCCTCTCTTTGATAGTTGTCCAGTAGTTGACATTAAGGGTTTCCTCTTTGCCGAGTTACTGATTTGTTACAAAGGCCATAATTGCTACTGTTTGCAACAATGACATTGCTTTCCCATTTTGGAAACATGTTTTCCTCGATGCCAATTCCCATTGGAAAAAACGAACAAACAATAAACTTTACAACATGAAGCCCAAGCTGGGACCGCAAGATCCTTCGGGCCTCTCCAGAAGAGACGAAGTCATTTTTACTCGATTACGCATCGGACACACGGCCCTAACTCATAAATACCTCCCTCAGAGAGATGAGAAGCCGTTATGTGTCGGATGCACAGAGTTTACCATTAGACACATTTTAACCGAATGTCTAGACTTCGGAGAGACCCGAAGGAAATATTTTAAATGCAAAAAATTGGAAAGTCTGTTTTCCGTCGTTGATCCCAGCAGAGTTCTGGATTTTATTAAGGCCGTTATGGGAAATTGTAAAATGAAATAAAATTGTTTAAAATGTTTATGTTATTTTAAAAAGTTGTTTAAAGTTTGAAATATATTTACACCAAATTTTTATATTCTAACATTTTAAAATTTGATTATTGACCCGAGCCCAGCCCTGCAGTGAACTGTTGTCAATGCAACCAACTTGTGTTTCGCGCGCTCATATAATGCCATTATGCAGTTGCGAGCGGCGTAAAACTCGTGCAAATACAACGATGCCAACTCTTCTCAAGTACTTGATTAAGTAAAATATGCATGGTGGCAAATCCATTTTTGTCTTCCTGTCTTTAGAGGGCCGAAAATGTGGTTTGCGTTTGACAGTAAAAAAACATACTTTGTTTCATCTTAACTCTTGTAGAACGGATCAAAAGTATTGGCCAGCCTTTACTTAGGTGTGTGCGTAATGTGCTTATGTCTCCGGTACATTTATTTTGTCTGTTTTCTTTCTCAGATGAGAGTAAAGGAAAATGCAAAACTTTACAACTCCAAAGCAAAAACAAAAAGAAAGACCAGAAAACTCTTTCAGAGGCCAAGAAAATTAAGTCTATGAAGATGAAGAAAGAATTGTCAAAGGGCAAGTGCAAGAAGAATAAATCCTTTGGCTATAAAGGAAGGAAGGCCTGGGTGAAGAACAACTGCAGAGCAGTATTCAAAGTTTGCTACAAGCCAAAAGGCGATAAAGGTTTGTTTTTACTTGAGTCTTAGCAAAAAACAAAATAAGGCTCACCTATCAGAGACAATCCTTACAGTTTGTTCATCTCGTTTGCACGGTCATAACATTGTGTCCCAGTTATTCAATGATTTGCCTATGTCTCCGTGTTGTGACGGCTGTAACCCAAATCTAAACATTTTTAGTGCGTATTCTAATCCCTAAACCTGTTTTCTTTTGCTTCCTGCATTTAATACTCCTATTATTTTCTGTTTAGAAAAAAAATGTACAAAAATATAATATAATGATATTCTGTGTAATTCTAAAGGGCACTCACCCCGCCCCAACCGTTATTTAAACACACCTTACAATTGCTTTCTTTCTAGGCCTCTCTATGGTTAATGCCTTATATCATATTGGTGTCCGGGCCGTGATGTAGCGATAAGGCGTACCGCTGTCGCACGCAGGAGTCATGACTTTGATTCCCGACTGGGGCGAATTTTTTATCGAGTATATTCGGTCTTTCTGCTTTCTGTTGTATCCCTCTCCATCCCAGTTGGCCTTGGTAGGCAGGATTGAAGCCCGCCTCCCAAATAATCTAAACAAAATATCGTGTCGATCACCAACATTTAAAAGTATAAAATGTTGCCATGAAAGGTTCGGGTTTTGTCGAGTTAGTAATTACTGTGGCAATGATTTTTGACCCGTGTCTGTGGAATGTCATTTAGGCGCTTTGCCGCTGTACGCTGGCGACCTGAGTTTGATTACTAAAAGGGGAAGAAAATTCTTAGTCAGGTCGTACTCCTGGGATATTGTATACCCCTCAGCTAGGTTAAAAGCCAGCTTTCTAAACTGTTTTGATGGCGGCGTATAAATACCTCCGTTTTAAAAAAGGTTAAAAAATTATTTTTGTCTCATATAATTGGTGATGTTTATTTCTATCTTTTAGAAACATTTTTGTTTTCAATGTCAACTCTTCTCAAGTATAAGGTTGAATAATATATGATAACTCCTATCTTATCTTTAGTATTTTAAAGGGCTAGAAATGTGATTTACACTTTGACCGAAAAAGAAACACTTTGTTTTACTTCAAACTGTCGTTGCACATAGAAAATCTATTGGCCAGATTTTTAATGGATGTGTACGTTATGTACTGATGTATCGAGGACTAATAATTTGTTATACTTTTTTTTTCTCAGAAGATAATGAAGATAATTGCAAAACGTTGCAACTTGAAAGCAAAAACAAAAAGAAAAACCAGAAAACTCTTTCAAAGGCCAAGAAAATCATGTCAATGAAGATGAAGAAAGAACTGTCAAAGGGCAAATGCAAGAAGAATAAATCCTTTGGCTATAAAGGAAGGAAGGTCTGGGTGAAGAACAACTGCCGTGCAGTATTCAAAGTTTGCTACAAGCCAAAACCCAATGAAGGTTTGTTTTAACTTAAGTCTGTGTAGAAAGAAATGTAGCCCTTGTAACGATCCTTCTAACTATTTTAGTTTAATTGAATGTTGTGAGTTATTCAGTGACTTGCTTTCTTCCCCGCATCGTGTTGGAATCAATCCATAACTAAACCATATGAATGCATATCCAAAGTTTCAAATAAAAAAGACAAATTCCTGATTTATTTCCCTTTTGCTCCCTGGATTTCAAATACCAACCTGAGAACAATAATATTGTAATATCAGCTTTATTGTACTTAATTTTACCATTTATCCAAAATGTGATGAGTTCCTCATTCCACTGTGTCGTAACACATATCGTCGTTCTTAAGTACTACCTCCTTCTGTTCTTCGAATAAGTCTAGACTCATTTTCTCTACCTATAATTTTCTTTCACGTTACTGTTGGCGATAAAGGTTTAATTTTTGCCTCCTTAGTTATTGGTTAAAATGGCTATGATTTTTGTCGTTTGTAATTCCTGACATTGCGTTATGATTTTTTGGAGCATTTTTTTTCGTCGATGCCAACACTTCTCAGGTATTTTTCAAAATGCGCTCTTCAGAACATAATTTGCAGTTCTTTGCAGAATAAAAACCACCCAAAAATTGAAGGAAAAAAATGAATAAACCAACATCGTTCAATGAATGTTGTTTCGAACAACACTAAGGGGGTGTAAATGACGTGTGATGATAATCTTTTCTTGTCTTTAGGTCTGCTGAGGGCAAGAAACGTGGTTTAAATCCTGACCATAAAAGAGCAAGTTTTGTTTAACATTTTAATGTCGTAATAAGTATCAAAGCTGTTGGCCAGTCTTTTAAAAGGAATATACGTTATGTGTTGATGTATCCAGCACTATTCATTTTTACATACGCTTTTTTCTCAGATGAGGATGAAGATAAGTGCCAAAATTTACAACTTCGAAGCAAAAACAAAAAGAAAGACCAGAAAACACTTTCAAAGGCCAAGAAAATCCAGTCTATGAAGGTGGTGAAGGAAAAGTCTAAGGGCAAGTGCAAGAAGAATAAATCCTTTGGCTTTAAAGGAAAGAAGGCCTGGGTGAAGAACAACTGCTTTGCAGTATTCAAAGTTTGCTACAAGCCAAAAGAAAAAGGTTTGTTTTCACTAAATTTCTTTTTAAAAACAAAAATGTCAGAGACAGTTTTTATAGATTGATTATGATCCCTACCCTGTCGAGAATTTTACGCCAAATATTCAGTGGCTGTTTATTCCGCATTATGGTGAATGCAATCCAGATCTAAACCATTTGAGCTTATATCCAAAGTTTAAAATAACCCTCTAAATCCCAAAACCTGTTATCTGTTAAGGACACCCTTTATCTGTTCGTTTGAAATGTCATTCCGTTGGATCTGCCAATAAAGGGGTAAATCTAAAAACACCGAGACGAAAAAACAATTGGACTAATTTTTTTTTCTTTTAATTCTTTCAATGGTAACTCTTCCTTCCGATCTAAAAAAAATTTTCTGTGCCAACTCTTTTACTGTATTAGGTTGAGTAAAATACGAATGATGATAACTGCTTTCTTTTCTTCAGTTTCTGTTAAGCGCTGGAAATTAATGCAGTTTACTGAAAAACCGCTTTGGTATGTGTTGAAGCGTTTGTAACACGTATTAAAACTAATGGTCTGGTTTTTATAGGTATGGGTGCTCTTATGTCTCCAGAATAGTTGTGCTTCTCTGCAGGATGAAACTAACCAAAAAAGAAAAAAAACCGTTAGAAATTAGAAATAAACCAACATCCTGCAATGCATTTGGTTTCAAACGACTCCATGCTACCAATAATTTTTGGCCGTGAAGATCAATATGCATTTTGGTGGTAAAGTTATAAATCTTAACCTCCAAACCTAAATATTATTATAATGTAAACTACATCAAAATGCAAAAATAAAGCAAATGCCTGGCCAAAGAATTGGTGGCTGCAAAATGCAACCCTGACAAAAATCGCCCAAGGTTGGTTACGTTTCCTTTATAGTCTGAATGCAAAACAATGGCAATACATGGCGTGCCCACCAATATCTCTCTCGCTACCCATTTCCACAATAATTTGGTACTCATGTTCTGTTTTAAAAACGCCATCCCCACGCCCATGCCCCACCCCCTCACGACTAATTGTTAAGCAAACCAATTGATCTACTGCAATACAGCTGAAATTGTCCACCGTGTACAAATCAGCCCGGTATATTTGTCATACTATGAGTGAGCATCTCGGCTCTCTCACCACCTGTGTCAGTTTTGAACAAGTGTCTTTTCTTGAGCGCATCTGTTGCTGTTGCTCGCACGCGTTTCCAGCCCGTTACTTCCGTGCGTGCGGGTCACCATCTGCTGACAGTATCTTCCCGACACTGTTCCTTCACTGACATTGAACAAGTGAGCGATTTTATCGCGAGGAGAGCTGTTTGACATGGTTTATTGTTTCACATGTTACGTCTCCATTTTTCTCATTTTTATTTCTTCAGAGACTGATAATGTGTGTAAGAAAAAGAAACTGAAAAGCAAAGGTTCCAAGTTCAACTCAAGAATCATCGATAGAGCTATCCGTGTCACCAAGATGGAACTCGTGGAGAGTAAGAAACCCAAGGACCGTGCTGCAAGACGTCGCTGCCAGTTTGATGCCACGTACGGTTTTGATGGGCCGATGGTCTGGGTATCTGGTGGTTGCAAAGGAGAATTCGAAGTCTGCTATGACAAAGGTAAAGCTCTACCCTGTGTATGGGTCACATTTTGTTGCATCTGTCTCTGAGTTTTCCGATTATAATAATAATATTAATATTAATAATAATAATAATAACAGTAATAACCGTAATAACAATAATAATAATAATAATAATAATAATAATAATAATAATAATAATAATAATAATAATAATAATAATAAATAGAATTTCATTCAAGGCATTTCTATTTTCTATTTTAAAAAATGCTCAATGCGCATTTCGTTCCTAAAGATATCACAATTTAAAAATTAATGGGCACGTGTCTATGTGAAACATAATAGTTTGTATAATGTATATGTATAACAAATTTTTATGGCCAGATAGAATAACGTTTTCGTACTCTCTCTCTCTCTCTCTCTCTCTCTCTCTCTCTCTCTCTCTCTCTCTCTCTCTCTCTCTCTCTCTCTCCCTCTCTCTCTCTCTCTCTCTCTCTCTCTCATTCTCACACGCTTTTGTCCTCTTGCCTGTCTGTCTGTTGTCAGTGTAGAAGGGCAGATAATTAGAAAGCTAACAACGCATTAAAATTTAAAGAGAGAAACTGGTTAATATATGAATAGGTGGAAATATGGAGAGACCGAGAGATAAATTAACAGATCTGTAAATGGACGTTTACTCACTCACACACACACACTCAGACACACACACACACACACACACACACACACACACACACACACACACACACACACACACATATATATATATATATATATATATATATATATATATATGTACACTGCTCTTCTCTGTTCCCTTTTATCTTTTGATGAACCCGAGTCTATCTTTATTCTGATGATGATGGTGACAACGAATATGACAACTGCGATGATAATGACTGTGATGTTGTTGAAGATTATAACGATAATGATGTTGACAATGATGATGATAATGATGATCATGACAGCATTTTGAAGTGGACTTTTACATCTGTACTTTTTCGAAAGCAATCCACGTGTGTTTCTTTTTTTCTTCAGGAAAACCCGGTTCTTCTCCCAATGAGCCAGGTAAGACAAGCCACAAAGGAATCCTGACTTTTGCCCCACTTCCCAAAATTTGCATCTTTCAATTATTCAAACTAGGAGAGATCCAGTTTATTATTCAAAACACAACCTTTTTCCAACCAATCCAAGAACGCTACCTCAGAATTACAACGTTTGATCTGCTCAGAGTACGTAGTTTTGAGACGTTTGACGCAGAAGATTTTGAGTTTTACAATATTTCAAGCTTTTACTTAATATGCAATTCTTTGAATATCTTGATAATTACTCATAATGATCTTACGATTTTGATTGAGTATACAGGTCTGTGTGCTTTCGTGTTTGTGAGCAAGTGCGAGAGAGAGAGAGAGAGAGAGAGAGAGAGAGAGAGAGAGAGAGAGAGAGAGGAGGGGTGAGGGGATAAGGCAGACAGACTAATTGATAGTATGATTGTTTATCATATGTGTGCAATGTCCATCACTTCCCATGCTACCAGTGTGGTAGATTATTGTTACCGTGTCTTATTTTTACATCAACCCTACGTCCATTGCTCTCGACAGATGACTCTGCCAAGTGCAGCAAACCCTTCAAAGCCCACGGTGGTCGCTGTCTCTTCATCGAGAGAGGAGGAAAAGAGTAAGAATAGCACATGTGTAATTCATTAGGGCAAAGGAAGAAGAAGAAGAAGAAGAGGAAGAAGAAGAAGAAGAAAAATAAGAAGAAGAAGAGGCAAGAAGAAGAAGATGAAGAAGGAGGAGAAGGAGAAGAAGAAGAAGAAAATGATGATGATGATGATGATGATGATGATGATGATGATGATGATGATGATGATGATGATGATGATGATGATGTTGATGAAGACGATGATGATGATGATGATGAATAGTAAACATTTGTAAAGCGCATATACCCACTCTACAGAAAGCTCTATTCGCTTTACACACTTAACTATAGACTTCATCATAAGTTAAGGACCACCTTGAAGGACA
The DNA here is from genome assembly GCF_000002075.1 of Aplysia californica. Taxonomy (NCBI): domain Eukaryota; kingdom Metazoa; phylum Mollusca; class Gastropoda; order Aplysiida; family Aplysiidae; genus Aplysia; species Aplysia californica. The sequence continues at coordinate 685,258 of NW_004797465.1, read as the reverse complement.
GCCCTATCTTTAAAAATATCCGAAAAAAGACCACAAGGAATGTTTCAAAATGTTATGCTCTGAAAGTGTTAATGGGTAACCAGTGCGCACAGAAAAGCTTCCTAAAGTGGCAAAACCGCCACGTGCAGCACGGAAATCCTCGGGGAATTTTAGCAAGATTTCCTGGGTTTTTTTCGACCTGTGTGCGACACCATATAAATTCCTCAGTTAAATTTCTGGTGCACGTGATAAACGGACGTATGGCCTCGAACTGTTCTCACTTTGGTGGCAATATAAGCCGTCGTTTGCGCAAAATTCAGCATCGCATCAACATGACACCAAGACGAAAGCTGAGAGACATTGATTGTGCCAGCTGTTGACCATCTTACTAATTTTCTTTTTGTTCCACAGGAACTTTATTGGTGCTTCAAAGAAATGTGCAAAGATTGGAGGAAAACTTCTGACATTGAATAAACCATTCAAACTGTCCAAAAAATACAAGAACAAAAGGATCTTCAAGGGTGAGTACTGCGATTTGCTCATCGAAGAGCCGCAGAGTTTGAAAACGTTCCTCCCACTGTATTTCCACAATGATGACAAGACATATTCACCAAACACCAGCAATCTGTTAGCACACGCCGGCCATCCTCTTATCCTCTTATGTAGAATTTTTTAAAAATAAAGATTAGTTGATTTTATTGATTTTAAAGGCTGTTTGTCCATACATTCGCAAATTATAACATATGGCTCGCCAAATGCATAGATTGGTACAATACATTAGAGAAATACATACATTGAGAACAATACTATTGAAAGAAATAATACATAGACACACACACACA
>NW_004797465.1:680758-682578 GCF_000002075.1 Aplysia californica | reverse complement strand
GGGGGGTTGTCTTTAAAAGCATTGAGCTATACCACGATATCGATAGTATTACTGTTAATGTCTTCGGCAGTTGAAGAAGACGACCGCAACGTCAGGTGGTCCAAATGGATTAACTTGGACAAGGGAAAGAAGAACAACGAGGAATCTCTCAAAAAGATCACACGTCAGATCAACAACGGCAAACTGGTGAGCTTCAAATTGAATAGTAATCAACTTTATTTACCTGCTACGGTTTGTTGTTACTGAAGATACAGCCTTTTAACTCCAGTTCTAAGCCTGAAAACATGTCTTTACACTATGTTTGCTCGAATCCATACTCCTACTACCGCTACAATACATCAACTTTAATATTGTTCCTTTGAACTAACTCTGTCTCTATTTAATACACAAGGCATAAATGAACAGGGTAGAAAGGAACGCTGCATGCAATAAATGTACAGTTTGATTATTATAGACTTTTTAAAATGGAAAATGTGCTGTAGTTTCGTTGATCTTTACTATGATTGTAAACTACCGAGCTGTGACCGCTGAATTAGCGCTTCGCACACAGTTTCGTTTCAGTTCGAGATTAACGGCACTTGCAACGCAACTAGGCCTTAAAAGTTCCGAAAGTTAGAGGTGTTACTAAAAATGCAGAGGAGAGATAAGGAAGTTAAAGTGAACTGATTATTATAATGATAATGACCACATCACCAAGAGTGCCAACTCTCTGTTATCTCGCTCTGCAATTTCTGTTACAGGAAACCGATGGCCTTCGCCTCTGCTCTCACCCCATTGCTATGCAATGCAGAGATGCTGACTCCAAGAAGATGTTCTCCAAGAAGAAGAAGAATGGCTTTAAACTGGACTACGCATGTGAGAAAAACAGAATCAAGTGCAGAAAGAACAAACAGAAAGGCAAAAAGAGATGCCCAGACTTTGAAGTTCGTTTCAAGTGCGCCGACTCATGTAAGTAACAGATGTAGCTGGCGTCTGTTTTAGTTTGTTTGGGAGGTTTTTTTAATGGGTTTCTTTTTTTGGGGGGGGGGGGGGGTTGGCGGGGGGAGGGGGGAGGTTGGGGGTTTCTGCCGGCCTCCTTGGAGGGTCTTTAGCGTACCTGCTCCTGACTGCTACGTTGTGAGAGATTTGTTGGGCGTGTCACGAAATGTTGTATACACTGGCGTTTCTTTTTAAATTTCATACATCGGTACTTTTCGTGTCATTTTAACTCTGTCCATGGTGAAACTGAAATAATGGCACTTAAGTGAGTACAATATGGAAGGGAGAAGAAATGTTTGTTATTATTTAGTTTTTAGATTTGTGTTTTACAATTTGATTTTTGTTGCTGTTATGTTTTGAGTATATTTCCAAATTAGTTGTATGCAGGCTTTTGGCTGAGTTCTTTTTTGTGTTGGTTTTTAATTGTAAAGTATATTCATATGTGCGGCTTCAATGTCACTGACGTATGTGCCAATTTATTTCACGTAATATAAGAAATACCAAAATTTTCGAAAGATTTGAAAATCTCTGTGCTATACCATATCAAAAGTTTGTCGTCTTCCCCGTTTTTTTCAGTTGACCTTGACTGTTCCAACGACATGGTGAGGACTGAATGTGAGAAGAAAAACAAAAAGTGTAAGGACACTCCATTCGGCGCTCAGTGTATGGACAAACGCAAAGAACCTACTGGAGACGAGGAGATTGGCTCAGGAAAGTGCACAACGAACAACATTGAATACAGTAAGTGGTACTCGTTCAACATAAGAGTACAGTAAGTCCTTACGTGTCTGACGTGTTCAACATAGAGCTCAGTAAGTCCTTACACTCAAAATCGTTCTGAA
>NW_004797465.1:660758-675758 GCF_000002075.1 Aplysia californica | reverse complement strand
TAATCTAAACTGTAACTATAAAATGTGATACCACATCTCGATTTTAAGGTTCAAATGAAATTCTCAAACCAACCAATGAAGTCTCTCTCTCTCTCTCTCTCTCTCTCTCTCTCTCTCTCTCTCTCTCTCTCTCTCTCTCTCTCTCTCTCTCTCTCTCTCTCTCTCTCTCCCTCTCTCTCTCTCTCTCTCTCTCTCTCTCTCTCTCTCTCTCTCTCTCTCTCTCTCTCTCTCTCTCTCTCTCTCTCTTCCCATACTGTACCTCTGCTCTGTGCTATTTTGTAATGAAACGATGAATGTATAGAGTTGACAGGAAGCCTCAAAGTGGTCAATAAATGGATGAATAGAAACATAAGACCACCTTAAAGAGGCAGCTAGATAAAGGCTTCGTTATTTCTTCCATCTTTAGACACAAGTATTGTCTTATATTTAAGAAATTGTAGAAAATTCCATCTTACCAATTTTTCACGTATTCTTAATCATTCTTTGATCTTTTCATTCCTGCTCATTTTCATTCATTTATCCCATCATTCACACATCAAACCATTCATTCATCCCTCTATTCTTTCAACTTCTCGTTCTTTGATCCGAGCACATAAGTTTACCTTCATTCTTCATGTTCATCATTTTTTTTCAGTTGGGAGGCGCAAAGGGTAAAGCCAAGAAACAGAGGAAAGAATATCTGAGCATCCTGCTCGAGGAGTGTGTTCAAGATCACTGCTGGGGCACCGAATTCGAAGAAGGCCTTTGTCACGAATTGCAATCCAATATTGAAGAGGTGGCTCATGATTTGGGACTTCCACTTAATGAACTTGATGTCATGTGGCGCGAGTTTGCGGGCTGTGGTAAGTGGCAACAATACTTTACTTTACCCAGGAAACTGAGAAAGTGTCCGAGTGTTCTGGGGTCTGCTGGTGTAATAATAATTGGAAATCGCATAGAGCATCCTGTGTTTGTGGGTTGTATATGTGTGTCTGTGGGTGTATACACATTACTTGTTAGTATATTATGTATGTATGCATTAATATGTGTCTATGTTTGTGTGTATGTGTGTGTGTGTGTGTGTGTGTGTGTGTGTGTGTGTGTGTGTGTGTGAGGGGGGAGGGTGCATCTGTATGTGTGAACTGAGAATATTTCTAAGGTCGCTCATAACCAGAATGTATCTAGTTGTGAGAGCTCGTGATTTTTTTTATTTAAAAAGTGAACAAAGGAGCTATTTTTGTGATCTCCAAAAGCATTGTACGCTTCCTTGGCTTCACTTGTATTGTGGTGTAGCGATAAGCTACTTCACCGTTGCATGCAGAAAACAAGAAGAGTCTGATTTCCGTGTTGGTGGTGTTTTTTGGTTTGTCTGCTGGGATGTTGTATCTTTCTCAGCCTGGAGGCAGAGTCGAAATAGCCTGTCTGCTAAATAATCTAACTCTTTTTGTCTATTGGAGTGTAAAAGCAACTACAATAACACTTTTTGTAAACTTGGTCTTCTGCAGAAAAAGCTCCAGATAGAACATGTGATGGCAAACCAAACAGTCACTTCGAGGCTGAAATGCTGGTCGAATGCCAGCCATCATGTTCTTCTCCCAACGAAGTGTGTACTGACCTCAAACTTGGCTCTGGATGCGTGTGTGATGATGGTTACTTCCTCAACAATGATTTGGACTGCGTGCCAGAAGAACAGTGCGAGAGACAGTGTGTTGTAGAGCTGGAAGATGGCGAAGTTATGACTTTGAAGGTAACGGTTCAACAACTTTGAACAATAACGTATCCTTACGTGTCATTTTGGGCAATTATTACGTACGTAGTAAAATGCACAATTAGCAATAAGAAGACCTTGCAAAACGTTACAATCGACAGGTTCTACATTAATGTCGTGATCATTGACTCTCTGTTTGTCTTCACCTGAAAATACAGTAACAAAGAGTTATTTTTTTATCAGCATATCTTACGAGCCACCCACCACCACCCCCTGCCCCAAAAAGCAAACGAAAGTCTTCAAAACCAAACCATGAAACATTACGGATGTACTAGCTCTTTCCACTGGAGTCAGTACATAATCTTGAAATTTTCAGTCCATTCTTATAAATTGAACAGTTGGATGGTTGTAAGACTATTTTTAAAATATTCAAACTATTTTCTTGCCCTTTTGTACATAAAGTTTTCTTTATGGAATATACTCCTACAGTTAATGTTTATAACTTTGTTGTTGGTGATCTTTATATCAGTGGGCCTGTTGTTATAACAAATGGAACGTAAAAGAAGATGAGAAGACTGCTTTATGCCCTAACCATACATACTACACATACTATGAGTTTTCAAATGTCTTTGTTTCTAAAATAATAGCATGTTTTGTTGGTGTACACCAATAATTGATTTTAAACTCGGTTCCTAAAAGGCAGTGTTTTTTGTAAAGACATTATTTTCCCTCAGCGTGACTTTAACCTTTTTCTTTCCATCTTGGATTTACAATGATTATATAGGACGTATCATGCTGAGCAATGATGTGATGAAACATTTTCGAACCTCAAGGCTACCCACCAGCAGATGTGATCATGTCGGAGATGAACGACAAATACTAACAATACTACTAAATTTATACGAGCGCCTACACTTCTCTTAAATTACTTTTTATGCAGGATGGAGAAACGCAAGTTGCAGAAGCTTGTATGAGAATGGTTACCTGCAAGGCTGGAGTAATCAAAGATGATTACACAGACGGGTGCTCACCTAATGCACGTTGCAGCAAGGACGGAACACGTTGTGTCTGCAGACGTGGCTATGTCGGAGACGGGAGGACTTGTGAGTTGAGATGATTATAAATAAGATTGTGAGAGAAATCTTTCGAAATGTTTGTGTTATGAATTTATTGTAAAAATAAAGTAATTATCCAGTCTTGATGCATCTTGCAATTTCGGACTTGTCTTGGTAAATTACTAGATGCTGGCTGGTTCCGTTCAAAATCGGTACTTAGTGTCGTTAACTAGGTACCTAAGACTGTATAAAAAGCCAGCGAGGATTTTCACACCTCAAAATTTATATTTTCTTTTTGACACGAGGATGTAGATATGTTTAACAGCTAAAGGATGCTAATTGTGATAAAATCGTGTATTTCTTTTCCTTTCTAGGTGAGGTTGATCGTTCTTGTAGAAAAGGTTACTACGCCTATGGCAACATGTGCTACAAACTGGTAACAAAGAAAATGGACTGGCACATGGCTGCCATTACCTGTGGTGCTGATGGCGCACAACTGGCCAGGTAAACTGTTTTCACCATCAAAGAAAAGTAGGGAAAGTACACCGGTGTTTACGCGTATAGTTTACTGTGCTGAAAACATCATTGCACATACTCATCACCAGAGGTGGGAATATTTTTCTCAATAAGATATATGAGGCATCGGGGTAAAATCAGGTGCTCATCAAAATAATGAAATCGAAGAAAACATTATTTTTTTCTGTTTGACAATTTTGTATCAAATTTTTATTTTTTGGCTCAACACCTTTTGTGTCCCTTAAAAAAACTTTTGCTTTGTGGCTTTTACTGAAAAACGTAGATTTAAGTCACAGTTAATGTGAATTTACAGTTTACAAGGACTCTCATGCTTTGGAAGTCCCCAAATTTTGGCTGCCATTTTCTCTCTAATTTTACCTCTGAAACCAGGTGACCCCCACTTCCCGCAATCCGAAATATATCGACTTCTATTGAAGATATATGGGTGATATTTCATCAAAAGCAAGACAAATAAACAGGCTTTAAGATGATACCAATAACTACTCCATATGCCCAAAATTTGACGAGCACCTGATCCCACCGCACCATGACACATATACCAAAAGTTTAATGCAGCAACATTTACATTAAACATGCAATTATATTCTGTCTGACTATCTGTCTTATTTTTTCCCAGTACTAAATAAATGACCATTAAATTAATATTCATTGTGTCAATATAGAATTGATGGATCTATAAATACAGAGAGGGGGGGGGGCGAGAAGGAAAGGGAGAGAGAGAATGAGAGAGAGAGATAGAGAGAGAGGGAGATGGAAGGGGCGGACATAATATACATTTGAATATAGAGGTGAGAATACGTTGTAAATGTTAGTGATAAGGTCCTAACACTAACAGGTGTCGGCTTTGTTTTCCTCCATAGACTTGTGTTCTAATATCCAGTGCTAGGCACTCTTGGCGTAATACCGGTTCATTATGGATCGCACCATAATTTAGCCCGATTTAGAATCGAATGAAGGGAAAGGAGAGAAAGGTTGCTCATGTACTCGACTATAGTTAGACTTGTGTTTTGCCCTTTATTTGTGCATCCCTGGTGAACACTCACACAACGAAGTTTTCATAGGCGGCCATAGCAGTGCCCAGTGTAGTGTATTATAATCCAAGTCAACGGGGTTTTTTCTCCCCATTGGAACTGGGTAATATTGACTAAGTGAATGTGGAGGCTCTCGTTGCCTAGAGGTTAAGGTGTTCGCCTCTCATTCAAAGGTTCCAGGTTCCAATCCGAGTAGCCACAGAAAAAAATGTCTTCTCTAAAATTGGCTCCTGTCACCTCCTTTCCCTGCTCTCTAGCAATGTTCTGACGTCTGCTTTCGTCTCCACTTTCTGCCCCCTCCTTTGGGCTCCTGACTCTTTCTTCAGCCTTTCTACTGTTACTCTTTGGATCCTTTTTACTGCTGTCTTTCAGCCACACCACTGATGTTCTGGTAGGAAAGTTTACTCCAAGCCTTCTCGGACTAAGGCGAAAAATCTCGGAGGTCCCGCGTGCAAGTTGCGCACGTTAAAGATCCCTTGGTGGTCTAAAATTGAAAAAAGTAGACTTCGTGTGCCATCTGGGCAAAATTCAAAATTTCCTACCAATTGAAAATGTTTAATGTGTCCCACGCGCTCATATGACCTTATGCAGTTACGAGCGCAGTAAAACACTTACCCAAAAGAAGTGAATGTGACCCTTTGATACCAAGGTACTCAATACCATAACCTAGCTCTTTGCAGCCAAAACAATGCTATGTATTGCTGTGAAGAGTGGCCATTAAAATGTGAACCTTTTTTTTTACAGCAATCTCTAGTTCGGACCCCACAGAAAGACTCACATCCTATATTATAGTCATTGCCCTTTTGTGTTTGTATGCGCAATCCTCTTTCCGCTCTTCTCCTAACTTTGGTTGAAAAAGGAAAGGGGGGGGGGGGTCCTCCGTAATAAAGGAAATGTGAGTACAGTATTGGTATGTGTGTGTGCGTCTAAAGTAACATTGTTTATAGTTTGAGGTTTGGGTTTGTTTCTTTTCAGATATGACGGTGAGGACGACCTTGAAGTTGAGAAATTTGCGGTCAAGGCCCGTCGTCTGTTACTGTCGTCTAAAGGTAACGGTTGTTTTTTTCTATTCTTACGATTCACTAGTGTTTTTGTCCGGTTGAGTAATGCCGTCCTGTTGATGGATGCTCTTTGTGCTTCTTTTCTTGAAAATTATTGTTTGTGTCTTTTAACTGGGAAAAATGTGGCAATTATCTTATCCTCGAATACATGTCCATGGGTGAACGACATTATTTTTCTTTATTTTTTGTTTTCGGGAATAAAATAGGGATGACGTAAAAGCCAAATTATCAGACTCACAGAATAATTCATTTATTTTGAAATAGAGACTCAAGGCCGACTTCACATAAAGCAGGTCATGAAATACTGATATTGACCAAAACCTAGTACTGAGTCATCGACAAAAATTTTACAGTACAGAAATTGGAAGCAAAGTCAAAATCGAAGTACGGCTGTGTCGCCCGCACTTAACTCCCACCAAATCTTCAATACTACTTTTTTTCAACCCCATGTCTTTTATCTGGACCTAGTTTTTCACCTTTCAAAGAGTTAAACTTAATTTTTGTGTTTAATACGGTCTAGGTATTAAGTGTCAGCAAAATGCAAGGATTTTAGAGAGGGGAAGAGAGTTAGATATATATATATATATATATATATATATATATATATATATATATATATATATATATATATATATAGAGAGAGAGAGAGAGAGAGAGAGAGAGAGAGAGAGAGAGAGAGAGAGAGAGAGAGAGAGAGAGGGGGGGGGGGTTCTAACATGGCTACCTACAAGATGAAAGGGAAAAAGACACATTATCCCTTTTATACATGCAAGAGCGCGCGCGCGCGCGCGCACACACACACACACACACACACACACACACACACACACACACACACACGCACACACACACACACACACACACACTCACACACGCGCGCACACACACACACACACACACACACACACACACACGCGCGCGCGCTCGCGCGCTCGCGCGCCTACTCATATACTCTTATGTTCACTACTTCACACGAGTGCACACACATACGCAAGTATGTATACATATGAAAACAATTACGTCTGAAACTACCATCAAGCATCCATCTGTTTCCATCAGCAAAGACAAGACGCATCAAATGCAAAGGCGGGAAAAGCTGCAAAGTCAAAAAGGGAAATGAAAGGATTCTCAGCGTCAAGATTGCATCTTCTAAGAACAGAAAGGCATGTGATGGCAACTACAAGATTTCCAACGACCTTCGAGCTATTGTAGTGACAGGAAAGTGCAAAGCCAAATTCTCCGTCCTTACGGTTAAAGGTGAGTGCCATCGTCAGATATTGTTACCCTAAGTGTGAGTATGTTGCCTCTTTTTTCATGATATTTCATATACTTTTATTAATAAACTAAAAGCCCATGTATTTACCTTTCAGTGTCTTCTTGAATCATAATAATGCCTTCTCTGCCTCGATCAATCAGTTCGTTTTGACTACTTGTTGAGTGGTCGTGATATAGATCTATTAGTTATTCTTCATTAAATCTGAAGTATTTGTTATAAGGTTATATAATACAAAACAAGCTGTTAGATAAGTTTTGCCTCTGTGTATTTTCACCCCGAATTATCTGTGGAGATATGCAATATTTCATTCCATTATCCGCTTAGAGCTGTAATTTTGATTGGCAGTTATATATTAACAGTCTTATTTTAGTTTAATTATTACGAGGACAAGGAAATATTTCGCTTTAGGCTCATCGCTACTGTCACTCGTCATCGTCGATCTAATACATTGCTCTATATTTCTTTGTTTTACAGCAAAGAAGTTGAAAGAACGCAAGAACAAAGGTAAGACATTCGTGTAAAAATGAAATGAGCTGTTATTTTGTGTGTGGTCCTTTCTGAAACATTTATTATGTTTTCCAACTCTTATTCGCAAATCCTTACACTTCTTTATCATTGCTTGGCTTGGTGTAGAATGCTTTAAGATCTTCGATTTGTCAGTTTTTAGAAAATAAGCTTATTCAAGAAAGTATGTACTTAATTTGTGTATAAGTATTTCACATCTTTTAAACGTTTCAAACTGTGCTACGTATAGCAAAATATGAGTTCAGATGATCCTTAAGTTGTTGTGACATTTTGACATTGAGCTCAAATCCCTTCGTTTTCTTTTCCACAGCTTTCTGGATAAGTGGAAACTCCAGAGTTATGGGTTTCGGCGTGAGAGAAGGCAAAGTTCCCTACCAAGTTGATCTTCCAGGACTGGTCAACCCTGATGACTTTGCAGACAAATTTGGCTGCTTTGCAGGACAAATAAATAAAAAGAACAAGTTCATCGTGAAGGTTTTTGGAAAGTGTGAAAAAGCACTTCCATTCATCTGCCAATATGGTAAGATGGATTACCAGTCCAAAGTTGCAAACTAAGTGATTAAGCTGAAATGCCTTTAATGCTTTAATGTTTTCTTGTAGTTATTTATAATATGCAGAACCATTCAATAAACATGTTTGTTATATCAGACTGTAACCTGAAAATGGATACTATGGTTATTTAAAACTTTTGCATCCCTTTGGTAAAAATATTTCACTGACATCCTGACAATAAGAGAATATGAACCAATGTTGCACTAATGTAATATTTGGTGGTACGCTTTAAACTTTTGGGAAAACATTTTTTCTTCTTTTGCCCTCGATATTCAACAGTTGACATGTACCTGGCGTTTGATGTATTTGATATTTCACCCTTCTTTAAATCTAGAGTAGGCACAATCTTTTAAAAGGTAAATGGGTGCATATAGCGCTCAAATATCATGGTAATTGTTATGATGTGTAATTTTTCTCAATTATAGAGAGGAGCAGGCATTTTCCCCTGAGTTCATTTCTGTACCTTAGTTTTGTTCTAGTTTAGTGGGAACTGGACGGGAGGATTTTTCTTAAAGAATTCTGCCAGTCTTCATCTCTGAGATCAGAAACTTAATTCACAGATAAATGTACTTTTTGGATTTGACAAATTCTATGTCTGTGTTTTTCCCCAGAAAACACTAACTCAGACCCATACGGTAAGTAACTGTACAACATCATTATATCGTTTTGATTTGCATAATTCAGTGCGACCTTCTTCTATTACTATTAATTTAAAAAAGGGTCTACACAATAAAGTGATACATAATATATAAATGAGTATTAGTGCTCGAGCGTAACCGTCAGCAGAAAACGTACTGAAGTTGTAAAAAAAAAGGAGAGGGTTGGAATGAGAGAGAGAGAGAGAGAGAGAGAGAGAGAGAGAGAGAGAGAGAGAGAGAGAGAGAGAGAGAGAGAGAGAAATAGAAAGGGGGTGGGGGTGGGGGGAGGGAGAGGTAGAGAAAGAGAGATTGGGGGGGGGGGGAAGAAACAAAAACACGTCTCAAGTTTTCAACAAAATTACTTCTTATGTAGACTGTGCAGCAGTAAGAAAGGATCTTATTTCATCTTATCATCCCATACATGTACAGTTGTAGTTCCCTGCTCATCCTCAAAACGCCAAAGAAAGTTTGTTCTTTTTGTGGTTTGTCAAAGATATATACATATTCATTCATTTCTCGGAAGGAATGCTATAATATTTTTCCATTTTTAGATCCTAATGACGTTGTGGGAATTACCCAGAAAAACAACCAACAAGGTGCTGTGGAAACTTGCGCCGAGGCGGGAAGACCTTTGCTCAAAATCACAACTGAAGAACAATTCAGCAGAGCACGTAAAATCTTGTCCAAGGAACTCAGGTAACTTCTTCCGACATTTCAAAATGCAATTGTCCAAGGAAAATGCGAGGGTGAGCCCAGGCGTAAGGGTTGGGGCCTTAGAGATGGTGAAATAGTTGAAGAAGAACTCACTTTTCAAAGAGAGCGGGCATGCAGGGGCTTGTTTTGAGAGATAATCCAAGCTTTCAGATCAGACACAGGAGAATTTATTAATATGGTAATTCTAAAAATAGCTAAGAAAACTCACGTCTTGTTCTTTATTGTTTCTTTAGGTGGGTTTTATCAATTATTTCACTGATATGATAAGCTCCAGCTCTTCTTAGCTGCATCACTTCCGGGACAGAAGAGCAATTACTTTTTTTTTGGGGGGGGGGGAGAATGGTGATGGGTTGGATTAATTCATAAAAACTTGAATGTCTATGATGAACGTCTTTCCGCTTGGCAGAGAATGTTTATTGTTGAAGTCCACACTCTTAAGAACTACTTACTTGTCTTTAAAAGAAACGTTGACTTGGAGAAAAAATTGAAATGCAACAGTAAATAGCAAATGAATTGGTGAACTACAATTTTAATTTTGGATTTTCAAAGACAAGCAAAAATACTGATGATGTTTATGACAGTGTCATGTCAAATTCAGACGACTACAAGTTGAAAGATTTTTTTTGTTGTGAAACATTAGCCTAAGGCCTGACATTCCTGAATGAAATAGCGTGGCATTGAGTCAGCCAGACAAATTGAAAAATGAACAGATTTGATACTTCCCTGGGTGTTTTGTTCTCTTCCCTGTCTCCAGAGGCGACGCCTGGATTGACCTTATGTGGTCTGCTGACGCGGAAGCTTTTGTGTGGTCTGACGGCACTCCAGCCACCTTTGCCAAGTGGAAGAAAAATCCAAGAGTAAGACGATTAACCTCTACTTTTAATAGAAATATACACGTTTTAGTACATTCACTATGTGTTTCATGTTTCTTTTTCATGAACGTTGATTTCTTTAAAAATGACAGCCTCTTCTGGAACATTGACTCTTATTATCACGTCTTTAAAAAAATAATAAAATCAACTTTCAAACTAAATACATGTATTACACTTCATAAAATCCGAAGAATTCACTGCTGTGGGCGCTTTGGAAAAGGTACCAGTGTCCTCCGAGCCTTAGAAAGTAACAACACTGATGTCACCTGTGGACAGACCATGTTTGTGATGCGTGATCTTCTGCCTTTACAAAGTCTGTTGTTCTCTTAACTGATGTCAGAAATGTATTGTCATGAAAGCAATGTATTCAATTTAGATTCTAATATTGAGAAGATAATCATAACGAGTTTAGTTTCTCATAAAAATGCTTTTGATAAGAACAACAAATAGCCCTGTTTGCTCCACCTTAGCCAGTGTTATAGATGTGATTGATTATGCTCGATTCAAAGAGACTGCCTTGTTTTAGCCTCATCTGTCTTCACTGTGAATAATAATAATAATGGGTTTTTTTCTGCAGCCCAAGAAAGGAGGCAAGGAAACCCACTGCGTGGCTATGAACAGCCGCAAAGGATTCTGGTACCCAGAAAAGTGTCGCAAGAACAAATTTGTTCTCTGTGGACCTCCAGGTAAAATACAGCCCCGTCAATGTAATAATTCCTATACACATGAACATTTTTTGTCAAATTAAGCTGACCATAAAGTAAGCTGAAGATTGTGTTATTAGATATTAGAATATATGTGAGTTATAAGTGGAAATCTTACATTTCAATCGCGAATCTCCTCCTTGGTGACAACATATCTGTATGTGTGTGTGTGTGCGCGCGCGTGTGTGTGTGTGTGTGTGTGTGTGTGTGAGTGTGTGTGTGTGTGTGTGTGTGTGTGTGTGTGTGTTTCAGTTTGACTCTTACCAAACAGAGTGTCAAAACAATATAGCTGTAAGAGTGTTAATCTCAGAATCCCATTTTCTCTTTTAACATTACTATCTATAATGCCATATCTGCTAAATACCGCCCTGAGTCTTTGGCACTTTGGCTGCAGTATTTCTAAATCCCTGATACCACCCTGTATTCCACAGACAACATTGTACCAATGGCGTACACACCACCATTCCCCGTCAAGGGCGAGAGCTCCCTGCCACAGATCAAACAACAGCTGCTGAATCTCGGTGTGAAGGTAAATACACCTTTAATAACTTCAGTAAAACAAAACCCCAAAATTGTAATTAACGTGGGTTTTTTTTGGTAATATAATAAATGCTCATAATAATATTATGTTCACGAAGTCCAATGTTTCAAAACAAACAAGTCACAACATTATAACTCATCTCCACAGTGCCCTCTCTGCAGAGCATTGGGCGACACTAATTCTTCTGTGGTGTTCAGGCCACTGAACCACTGTCGCCCCGGGAATGCAATAATAATATTTGAACTGTGGCTAGTTTGTTAACTAATGTCTCCTGACATCCTCGATGAGTCGCTGCATAGTGTCTTTTCTTTGTACCGACATCTCCAATGGAAAAGAAGGGAAAGGATTTGAGATCAGAGCAGTGACTGCCATAAAGTTGAAAACTCTCTACCTGAATTAAATTAGCTGCCATAAAGTTGAAAACTCTCTATCTAAATTAAATTAGCTCGTGTGATTTAATATTTTTAAAAATTGCACGAGTGCTTGGGGAAATGAGTTCAAATTTCAGACGTCCTCACTCTGATGTTTTGGTCACCATTTTAACCACTACGCTGTCCTCTCTCATTCATGTTTTATGCATTAAAAACTAATGCCGTTAATGCTTGTTTACCGTTCAAAGCCAACGGAGATACAGGTAAGTTAACATCGTATTGCACATATTTCTTGCACCGTTTCTCAAGAAAATATAGGCTACCGCACTATTTTCCATGCACAGCCTGCACTCTTCCATTTATTTGTCCTCGTTACCATATTATTATTATAAAGCCTGCTTATTTTTTTCAACAGCATTACATTGTTCGGCTCAAATATGAAGCTTCAGCTCGATCAATCACAGTCCTGCCTTCTTGCCGGACAAATTTGAAACTTTCAAACTCCAAGCCCGTTCTATTTTATCTGCGATACTTTCGTGCCACTGCATTCTAAGGGTTTTCTTATGTTTTACAAAGCAATTTGAACTCTTTTGTCTTTATACTTATACCCAGTGCACACTATTGTTTAAGTGTCGCAAAGTATCCATTTGTTACTTTCGATACATTTGATTGGATGGTCAAAAGCTGTCATTTTGACATAAGTGACTATTAATCGATTGAATCCTTCGAAATCAAAAGCGTTTGTTTACGCGGTCAAAGAACTGATGCGTCTTATACAAACTGCCCATCAGAAGGCTATTATTATGTACTACAGGATCATAATATCTTCTGTTTGCGTGCTAATACGATATGGCCTATTTGGACTCCAGATTATATTAATTTGATGATGCAAGACAGGTTAATTTCTTATATCGTGTGCACTGGCGCCACCAGTTCACGTGCTGAGTACCAATGAGCGTCTGCTATTAGACTCGTGCTATATTCCTTGTATACATTATGGAATGCTTTTGAACCCACTGCATTCACGTGTATCTTTGATTTGATTGTTCACTTTTATCGATTCTGTTCGTGAACTCACGCCAATTTGCCTTTGAACACATTCATGAAGCACTTTTATCCCTTGATGCACACCACTTTTTTCTCTCTTGTTGCGCGATTTGATTTTTATCAATTCTTGCTCTAAAACTGGGATTCTTTTACACCTTATTTTCCCTTCACTATTAAGCGTGGTTTTTCCGTGCACTATTATGTGTGGTTTTTCCGTGCACTATTATGTGTGGTTTTTCCGTGCACTATTATGTGTGGTTTTTCCGTGCACTATTATGTGTGGTTTTTCCGTGCACTATTATGTACTACACTATTATGTGTGTTTTTTCACGCACTATTATGTGTGTTTTTTCAGGCACTATTATGTGTGGTTTCTCCCTGCACTATTATGTATGCTTTTCCCTGCACTATTTTGTGCGTTTCGTTTTGTTTATACGCTCTCTGATTACCTCACTCCTTGCACCGAAGTGTAGCTCATGCTGACCAAAAAAGTTTCTGAAATGCTTGAGTCCAAATGCACATATTTTTGTTCTGTTCTGCTGTACTGCGTAATCATCCATGATGGTTTTGCACTTAAGCTTCTGAAAGTCTTTCCTATTTGCTTGTTTGTATTAATACACGCATCGTATTTCTTTGCTGTTCGATCCAATCAGTGTTGCCTTTGTGCGCATTGTGTCTTTGAAAATAACGTGCTGCCGGCATGTCTTTAGCATCTCACACAATTTAAAGATTAGGCCTTAGACCATCAAGTATAGCATTCGACCGCCACTACAGTTGCGGCTAATCTAATCAAAGACAATTTTGTTGTCGCTACATCTTTGAAATATATCAACAATATATATATATATATATATATTCAAAAGATGAGTACTAGTCATACAACTGTCTTTATCTTCTATAATGTCGCTACGTTCTGTGCATTTAAATTGTTACTTGTATTGTGGCTGCAAAACTACGTTTATCAACGGTAACTTTATTTCTGATTTTGATTATCTCTATTACTGCACATAAGATGTCTTTGTTTTCCAGAAAAGTATTTATTTTTTTATATATTTTCCCCCTCTATTTGTTCTTCTGTTTCGGAAACATTTCACTTTCGTTATGACTTTTCTCTAACACTTTTAAGTCTCCCAAAACGCTTGTTCATCTGTGATGCCAGCTTTTGGCGCCTCTCGTGGAGAGTGCAGTTATGTTGAAGCTCCGAGTCAGATGACGCTTACCTGCTCCCTCAAAGCTGAAACATAAAATGTCCTTATACGATTCTCTTTATGATCTTTTTGAGGTAATATTATGCGTAATTTACCTAATGATCTACTATCCTTGTGTGAGCCTATAACAACGAAAATGAGTCCTTGCATTCCACTTTTGATAGATACATATATATATTTTTTTTATTTTTTAAGATATATTATTATATGTAGAGCGATTGTGTTGGATGTCTTTCGGGTTCTCTTTTGAGTGGTCGAGCTACTTATTCTTCCCAGGGAGTTGAGATTATTTTAGAATGCTATCAGGTCTACTGGGGTTATAGTACAGATTGTAAAGCGCAAAGAACTTGTTGAGCGGGAATTTGTGTTATACAAATGCTATCTATTATATCATCATCATTATTCGTTTAAACACAACAACAAAAAATGATTTAAACACAAAAACTGACCTCGTATTGTGCACTGCTGTGTCTTGCATGAAATTTCAGATCTTGGTATCTTAGCATTGTTTCCTGTATGGCAATAGCAGTCATGACAACACGGACCGATACAGAGACATTATGTTGTTTAGGTTATGTTTGCTGCTAATTTTGTTTCTAAGAAAAGAGCAACAATGCCAGATAGCTGTTCTTTGGCCTCATGAGTACAAAACGTAGTCAACAGGCCTCTTCTGTTTTACATTTCTGCATGACCTGTTGAGATAGCCTTACAAACATCTCAACGATTAAACTCTCCACGTACCCTTTCAACATCGCAAACATTATTTAACAATTATCTGTACTTTGTGTGTTGTCAATAAATGTGATGAAATGTGGTTGAATTGGCCAGACGGTTGTGATGAGTTTTGTGAATACAAAAATAAAAGGAATGCTTCTCTGTGTGTCCAGGAATACATCTGTGACAACCCACTTGAACTGAGATGCCGTGTAAAGAACAAGAAGGGCCAGTGGTTATCAACTCAAGATGGAAAGATTAAAGGAATTAAATGCAAGAAATCGGACATCTCCTGTAAGAAGAAGCGAAAGAACTTGAAATGCAACTCTTTCGAGGTTCAGTTCTTGTGCCCACAGAGTAAGTGTTTGCCGAGATTTACGCCACACACGCACACACACAAACTCGCACACACATTGACACGCATACTCACACGCGCGCACGCACACACACACACACACACACACACA
>NW_004797465.1:657294-659769 GCF_000002075.1 Aplysia californica | reverse complement strand
CCCCTCCAGCCGATAACCAGTGTACGGAACTGAACCGTCTCGGAGTGACCGCCTGTGAGGGCGGCCGTGAGTGTTTCCCTGTCAGCAACCATTACATTTGCAAGTGTCCCGATGGCCTCACCTACAGCGAGGAATCACAATCCTGCATCAGTAAGTTGCATAAGCTATTAATATATTAGTGTTTTAACGCCTATTAATAGCTGCTTGCACTGTATGGTTCCCAGGAAATTGAGGTTATTACAGAATGCTCTCGCGTCTGCTGAGGTATAGATTGTGAAACGCATAGAGCTTGCTGTTGAGTGAGGAATTACGCTATACAAATGCTGTCTATTAATTATTATTGGTTGTTCTGTTCTTAACGTACTAAACACAATCCAGATTTTTTAAATATCCAGTTCAGTGTTTTGGGGCAATTATCCTTGATTTAAATTCAAAAACTGAACTCTTATTGCGTACTGCCATATTATGTCTCATGAAATTTCTGAGCTTCTGACTTTTGCAGCACCGCTTCTGAAACCCCACTTCCCAACTGTTTTTTAAAATGAATTTCACATCTTTACAACTTTTGTCACTTGCCTCTGTTTACAGGTCACTGCGGACATTGCTATGCTAAAGGAGATCCTCATTACAAAGTCTTTGGAGGCGCCAAATACGATTTCATGGGACCATGCAAGTATGTGCCTTTGTGTCAAATTTTACAAGGAAAGTTGGTTGTTAATAAACTGTGAATGGGTAGTTTGTGGGTGCTCTGGTGTGTGATTTGTTCCTTTTTCCCATTAAATATCTATCGTCCTTATCTCTCTTCCTTTTTTTTCGTTGTATGTTATTCTCTAGTAACATCTCTAATCTTCGCTAAATATATTATTATCACCTAATTGGGTTGCATGTGCCGTGAAGCTCCTACTAAAACTAATCTAAAAACATCGAAATTAAAGAATAGTGAAGCAGTAATTAATTTAGTTGCTAGAGTCCACCACCCATTTCGCTCAGCTTGCTGCAAGCGGATTGAATGTTTCAAAGTATTTATTTTTACGCCCCCATCGACATAATTTAGATCATTTGGGAGGCTAGCTTGAGAGATCACAAGCGAGATCTTACGTCTACGTAGCATTGAATAGGTTAAATTTCCCGTAGAGAACATCAGAACAACACAAAAACGAAGGGATTTAGTGATTTGCGAAATTGTGTGAAAGTGCATTAGTTTAACGCACCTTGCGATTCTGTAACGTTGTTAAAGAGGCGTGACCTCCGAATTTAAAGTCCATCTCCGATGGGACCCAGTTATATGGGAAAATGCGTGTAAATTTATTTTTAAATGCTCTTCAGACACAACATTGAATCGAGTTGGGTCTTGAGCCTCTGCACCCAGAGATTCACAATTATGGGTCCGATAGCCTAACCACTAGACTCCAGACGCCTGCCTTGGGCTTTGCTGTCCAAATTACCCTGAAGATGCATCGCTAAATGTTGTTGTGAAAACACAAATAGTATTGTATTTTACACCACATACACTACATTATCTGTCTGCAGGTACAAGTTCTCCGGCATTTGTGAAGATGACAAGGACGGTGTTTCTGAAAACTTCGACGTTTACACCAGGAACAAAAAGTGTGGAAAGAGAAAGGGCGTGACTTGTATCGACAGAGTGGAAATTCATTTGAGGAACATGAAAGTTATCAGGAACGGTGTTGCATTCAAAGAAAACTTTGTTTTTGAAACCAAGACTGGTGCCAAAGATTTCAAGGTGTGTGGGTTTAAAGTACAAGTGTACTTCACGTTCACACCTAAATACATAAGCATTGCGAAAGAAACACGTATCTTTATGTTTAGTCCTAAGCTAAAATGATAAGTTTGTCAAACAGGGAGGGGGGACGGCATTTTTTTAAGGAAATCAGTTACATTATTTCTTTTTTGTGTAATATTTCGTAGCATAGAAGACCTTTTTACGTTAAATTTCTTTAAACTAGTTACTGTGCAGATAGAACTTTGTAAATCTAGGAGAGCGAAGTAATTTCAAGCTTTCTTACGACCAATTCTTTATATTTCTTTACTTGCAGCTCAATGGTAACGTCATTAAGCAGACTGAGTACTCTGTTACTGGGGTCTTTGAAGTGGCAGTTAAGAAGGGATACTTCAGTCTGATCGTCCCAAGTCTGTCACTGTCCATCTTCATGAGTGGTAGCAAGCTCACGGTCAATGCTCCAGACAAGTTCAAGGGTAAAATGTGTGGCCTGTGTGGTCAATGCGACTCCGACAAATTCAAAGTGAGAAATGGTACCGAAATGACTGTACCACTCAAAGGCAAAAACAAAAAGTGGGACCGTGGCGTCATGGCAGAGCTTGCCCAGACCTGGGTGGAGCCAGATGCACAGGGTGATATTGAAATGTGAGTAATAGTGCAATAGAATATGGGGAATACATCTCTCTCTCTCTCTCTCTCTCTCTCTCTCTCTCTCTCTCTCTCTCTCTCTCTCT
>NW_004797465.1:633049-656825 GCF_000002075.1 Aplysia californica | reverse complement strand
CATATATATGATGGTAGACTGTACATTGTTAATTTTTTGTAGTAGTGATTCACTTCTCTCCAGTGAGACAGCCAGAGATTTCATTCATGTGAAAGGTAGATTCAGAATAGTTATCCGAATTGTATCGACCCAAAATTGTTATAAATAATTGACGCATTTCGTGCTGTGTAGGCAACCCCTATTTCTTTGGTTCTATCGTGATCAAACATTGTCAGATCATGTGTAAATATCTTTTTCAAATTCTTCTACTTTGCTGGATAAATGTTCTCCTCTGCGGATGTATGCATGGTCGTCGTCAGACATTGACAGACGGGATAATATTGTTACAAATCATGTTCAAGACTATGAATGTGAATCTGATACTACCCTGTCCTTTCCCAGTTGCAATGCACCAGTGACCCCCCTGCCAGAATGCGACCCAGATGTGGAAGAGAGGAATTCTAGGCGTGACAGGTGTGGCATGTTCCTGGACGAAACATCAGCTCTTGCAGACTGTTTCAAGGTCAGTTGGATTTTTTTTTTACTTTCAATGATTGTTCATTGTTGTTCGATGGCTGGGTGACCTAGTGTGATTGATTGAGATTAAGAATTTGTTGCCTTTTTTCTTGTTTGTTTGTTTTGGGTTGTTTTTTAAGTAGTGCCCTAAAATAGAATGAAAGGTATAATATGGAAGGGGGTGATTTCTTTTCATTGATTGCAAAGAGGGCTTTGTTTGCACTAGTGCGCAGTGGAAGTGTTAGGTCCATCCCAACCTTGCTCTCACTCCCACTTTTTCGTTAGAAAAGTTGTATTAGAAACACACAATTGATATATCCTTAGGATAAAAAATCCTCTGTGCATATTTCAAAGATCATCGATGACAGGTGAAAACAAAGTAGCAAAAAGGTTAATTATCTAATAATGATGATGATAATTATGATGATAATTCTTTTAAAATGTTAATCATAATACTATCATAATAACATGTTAGATTCATAATAATAACTATCATTGTCACAATTTAGAATAATAGTGTTGGTAGCAACTGTGACATACACATAAGTATACATTACGTAAGACAATTAAAAGTTTTCCAAGATGAATAGAAAGTAAACCATTAGAATCCTCTTTTCCTTCCAGGTCGAGGGCATAAATCGTCAAGACTTCTACGATGACTGCATGTTTGATGCCTGCTTCGAAGAAGACACTGAACAGGCTGTCTGCGATATGATCAAGACCTACGCTCAAGATTGTCTCGCAAAGGGCGTACCCCTGTCTTGGAGAACTGATGAATTCTGCCGTATGTTTGAAATAAGCGTAATTGGGGGGGGGTGCTTGTTGTTATTAGGGGGATTTTTGTTTCATTTTAAAAAGTTGTTGTTGTTGTTGTTTTCAAATCCCTTTAGCTGCGAGCATTTCGCTCTTGGCAGCGCAATGCTTCCCTCAAGTAACCACATATCCTTGTCATCTGGTCAACGCCAGAGTAGAGCAGGCTTTGTAAGTCTGTAGGTGTGTGTAGGAGCTTGCGTCGAAGAACTGCCAGGTTTGGGTAGTGAAGGAGAAGATGTTCAACGGTCTCCTCATGGTAGTCACAGAATCTTTTAAAAAGTTAAAAAGTAGCATGATGTGTAGGTACATGTAGTTCTTCTTTAAAATGTATTTTCCCTTTGCAGGCAAGCTGTATGAATTGTGCAGTTTATTATTTTCATGTGTCTACATTTATGTATTAACTTGAGCTCATTCTTGCTTTCTTCAAATGGAACCAACACATGAAAGTGTAATGTGTATTCACATATTCTAGGCTCTAGTTTTAGTCTTGCTTGAACAATAATATCATAAAAGTCAAAATGATGATCAAAATCATTCTGCTGCTGCTACTGCTGCTGCTGATGTTGACGATGATGACGATGATGATGATGATGATGATGATGATGATGATGATGATGATGATGATGATGATGATGATGATGATGATGATGATGATAACGATGACAATGATGACCTCGATCGTCAACCATTATTTTCCAGCACTGGCATGTAAACCCGAAGAGATATTCCGCTCTGACATTTCCTGTGAACCAACTTGTGGACAGCAAAATGTGCCTGGAAGCTGTGACGAGCCTCCTGAGGAAGGATGTATTTGCAGAGATGGCTACATGAGGCAAGGCGAAGAGTGCGTCCTAGAAAACGAATGCGGCTGTGAGATCGAAATGCCAGACGAATCTACCTGGGTTCTTCCAGTGAGTTGCCCAAGTTGATGCAGCAAGTTGTCTTGCATCCTTTCTTTTTTTTTTTTTTTTGGGTAGTACATACTTACAGCTTCTCGTCTATTCACTTTGCTGGTAATTTATTTTAGTTTATCTTTTTCTCTTTGTTTCTCTCTCTTTTCTCTCTCTCTCTCTCTCTCTCTCTCTCTCTCTCTCTCTCTCTCTCTCTCTCTCTCTCTCTGTACAAATGTAAATAAGCCTTTTCCATATTTACAAAAAAAAAATTATAAATGTTTGTTCGTCTTTTTAGCATAATAGAAATATTGTGATCGTTTGCGGTTGCGAGCTCCGAAAGACTCTTTATTAAAAACACGTCTGATTTTGTAGTGGTGAAACCTGATGGCGCTTAAATGACCAAAATTGTGTCGATAGTGCCGTAAAACATCTACCCAATCAATCTCTCTCTCTCTCTCTCTCTCGCTCTCAGTATCGCTCTGTCTGTTTGTATGTCTGTCTATCTAACCATCTATCTCTTATACTTTCTCTTTTTTGTTCTCTCTCTTTCTCTCTCTCTCTCTCTCTCTCTCTCTCTCTCTCTCTCTCTCTCTCTCTCTGTCTCTCTCTCTCTCTCTCTGTCTCTCAAGTTAATAGGTCATTGCTGTAAATCCTGGCTTTAAATTTGTATAGTCTTTTGTACATTCAAAACTGTACTCTGAACATATTTATCTACTTACTAACTAGGGAACTGACTATTTTTTTTATTTAGAAACATTTTGTCATCATTACTGAGCCGGGGGAGAAACAACGATTCACTAGTTTTACCACCAGTCAGTGCATGTATTTTGATGTCCACGTACACCGTGCAATCTAGAATTCTAAATAAAAATGTGTGGCCAATGCAGTTTCTGTTCTAAGTTTTGAAAGTTTGGTCATGTTTTTAGTTTCTCACGCACCCAATCTTGCATACCCTTCTCCACAGATTATTTTCTATTGACCACACGTTGTCCATCAAAGGAAATTGTTAATTCCTCCCAGATTAACTCGGCCCAGTGACAAAATTATGCAATGTCTGACCGTTGATAAGAGATTTGTGCACAACCTGTATTTTTCATTAAGAAAACTTTATATAACGAATGAGTGGTTAATATGATGGCATGTGGGCCAATAGCCTTAAACACTGAATAAACTTACTTACTTACTCGACCACTCTTCCACACTATGCCGAAGACCAAGGAAGGTATCGCACTAACAAGGCAATCCCCATTGTCCAGATCGAATACGGAAACCTTTACCGTTTACTTATTCCACAGATCGGAGAAAGCATGCTCATGCCAGAGTGCACTGAACTGGTTACGTGTGTGGCCTCTGAGACCGGCGATGGATCGAGTGAAGCAGTAAGCCAGGAGTACGTCCTCAAGAAAAACGCTGTCTGCGTCGGAGGACCACCACCTACCGAGGAGTGTGCTGAAGGATACTCCTGGAGCGAGGATAGAGAGTCATGCGGGAGTAAGGGAGACAGCATCTAGAAATTATGTTATTTTTTAAAGTTTTAGTAAGAGTTTTAGGACACAATAAAGTCATATTATTATAAGTGCCGAAGATTAGAGGTGTTACAAGAGAGTAAGGCTACAGCCTCTAAAAATTTTATTCTTTTTAGTTTTAGTAAAAGTTTTACTCAAATGCAGCACAATAAGGTCATATAAGTGCCGAAGAATAGAAGTGTTATTAGAGAGTAACTAACACTATAAATGCCGAAGATTAGAAGTGTTATAAGAGTGTAACCAACTCAGAAAAGACGTAAGAGAGATCAGGACGATAAATATTTGATAGGAAAGAAGGAGCAAACCACACCAGAACACCCGCGAACCACCTTTAAATGTTACTCTGCGAAAAAAGCCAACCACCCGCAAATGTTACTCTGATAAAAAAAAGCCAACCACCCGCAAATGATACTCTGAGAATGCCAACCACCCGCATATGTTACTCTGAGAATGCCAACCACCCGCATATGTTACTCTGAGAATGCCAACTTCCTGCTAATGTTACTCTGAGAAACACGTCATTACGATAGCAAACGTCACGACAAGGTAACAGCTCCTTTTTTGCGTTAGTTTACTTACTACCATAGGCTCTGTACTGCATGACACTAACCCCCACCCCTACCCCACACCCACCCCCTTTATCCTCTAGGAGCCCCAGAGGGCTGCAGCGACGGCTTCAGAGATGCAGATGGCATTTGTGTCAAGGTTCCAAAAGTTGAGAAAATCTGGAGACAGGCTGTGGAGGTTTGTAACGAGAAATTCGGCACTCTGGTCAAGATCGACGCCATCGGCAAGCTGGAGGCCCTGCTAACTGTGATGAAGGACAAGGATTATTGTGAGTATATGAATGAAAGTCTTGGTTCACCAAATAGGGTGTTTTATTTCAAGGGAATCCCCAAATAAACTTTTAAGGGGGGAAGGGGGGGGGGGGGCTGCTGCACCCCCAAAGTCCCAATTCAGCTCAAATTTATGGAATTTGAGTTGTAGGCATTTTTAGCTTCCTCAGCCTCTCCTACGACTATTTCATCGCATACGAACCCCCAAAAACCGCATTTTTACCCATACCGGGCATGTTCGTCAGCACCATTTCCTCATAAAGTCAATATTTTATTTTTCTTTGTCGGCCGTTTTCTCACTACGTTACTTTTCTCTATACTTTTTTTTAATAACTCCACCATTTTTCTTCCAATCTTCATGAAATTTTCACAGAATGAAGAAAAGATGTACTATTAAAATTATTTATGTTGAATTTTTTATATGATATATTGAATAGATTTTTGTTGGTGGTGTCTGGAGTTTGGATTTTCACGGATTTTTTGCAAACATAAATGCTGCCTCAGGAAAAAATTAATTTAAAATGTTCTAATTCGTTTAGTAAAAAAACAGAAAAATTTTTTTTAGACCTAATGTTTGTTAACACGCATGCAAAAAAACAGTTAATTTCCATGAGCAATAAGTGCGGTATTCATTACGTAAGACATGTCAACAAAATTCAATATGGCCGCCGTATCCATGGAAACAAAACATTTTTCTCTTATTTGATAGCAGATTTTAGAACTCCTTACTATGCTTGTTATATGAGTTTAATATGGTAAAATTTGGTCCAGTAATAAGCGAGATAGCCTTCAGGTGTAGCCCACCACCCCCCACCCCCCCCCCACCTTAAGACTATGTTTAAATTATGTTTCTTCCTCAATGCGTCAGAGTTTAGAATTCGCAGACAGATGAACAGGCACTTTTATATTCGTATTTGTTTTTAACCACCATGCTCTGTATCCTTTGCTTCTACTATAAATATCTTACTGAGCTTAAAGTGTGAGCTAACTGTGTATGAATGTATTATTGCTCACACGTATACAAGTACTTTAAGGTAGACACACTCCGACATCGCTGTCAAGTTCTAGTAAAAATTTGAAACAAATGTAAGTGGAAGCGAGAGTAGCAGCCACTGTAATTTCTAATGTTTTTGTCTCCCTAAAACATCTTCCTGGTAGGGTACTTAATGTCAGTTTGCTTATTTTTCTTCGCTTTCTTGGAAAACTCGGTCGCCTGCTGGTGCCAAGTTATACCGGGTGTCCTTTGAGGATGGGATCAGTGGGTCGGGCCGATAGCCGGACTCGTTGCCTGAAAACAATCTCGTTTGTTTTTGAGGGGACGAGACGGGCGTAATCGGCTTGTGCCACAATAGCCAATTTGCGACCTGAATCTGGCTAGCGAACCGACCCGACCCGACCTGATTCCTCCAATGGGCACCCTGTATTAAGGAATGCAGAGCACAGTTCACCTTCTGTAGATCCGATTTCTAAACTATTGTTAGCAATCCCTGTGGTGAGCTAACAGTTACCCTGACATCTACAATAGCAGAAAGGACTAAACTAGGTATTAAAAAGATCAATGCTTTGTAGTGTTTAAACTATCCACATGGCTCTGATTACAAATATTTATAAAATGAGAATCTCTCCAGTGTAAAACTGTTTCAACTACTTAAATGTATCTTGTAATAAATAGTTTGTTTCCTTTCCATTTACAGCGTCATTGTTCATCGCTGGAAGAGTTACAGCACGATTCCCTGGAGGAAAAATAGAATCATACCTGCCATCATCAGAGAGTGGTCTCAAAGAATTCATCAACTTCGACGTAGATCAAACCGTACTTAACGTAGCTGTGCTGAGCAGTGATATCACTGCCGAAACAATGCCAGAAGCAGGTCTTGCCCTGGTGATCCGTAGAGATGACGACTTGGAAGACGGCTACGTTGTCGTTGCTGTTCCAACCACCACCAAATCCAATTTTGTGTGTGAAGAGAGTAAGTCTTGTACTGAGCTTTTATTGTGCCAAACCCAAGCTAGAAAGAGACGTCAAAACAGAAGGATTTTTTTTGCTTCTTTATCAAAAGCACAATGCTGAATTTTAACGTTTGAAAGAATGTTTATTCATGCACTTAAGTACTGTTGAGCGCATTTTTTCTTTTTATAGCAGCAGCAACCAAGGTTTTATTCAGAAAAAATCAAAAACTGTTTAAAAGTAAACTGAAAATCATGGCTGCACAAATCATAATTTTTTGTCCCAACCATGAATGGGTGTTTCTTAGTTTGTGAATGAATTCAGCACAATACATTTTCATTATTATCAGATTTTAAAAAAGATTGATTGACTGATTATTAAAGGTAGTTAATTTTTTTTTCGAAATTTCAAAAAGTATTTCCTTTGTGATAATTTAGGAGTGATCGAAGAAGAGGATGAGCCAACCTACACTGACTATTGCAACACTGACAGTAACATGGATGATGACGGTGACCAGGAAATCCTTGCCAACTTGCTCAATGTAAGCTTAAGAAAAATTAGGAGGAGGAGGATGTGGAGGAACGGAGTAAAGATCAGAGGGAAAGAGAGAGAGAGAGAGGGAGAGAGAGAGAGAGAGAGAGAGAGAGAGAGAGAGAGAGAGAGGGGGGGAAGAGAGGGAGAGAGGGAGGGAGAGAGAGGGAGGGAGAGAGGGAGGGAGAGAGGGAGGGAGAGAGAGGGAGAGAGAGAGGGAGGGAGAGAGAGAGGGAGAGAGAGGGGGAGAGAGAGAGAGAGAGAGGGAGACAGAGAGAGAGAGAGGGGGGGATGAAAGAGATTGAAATAGAAAACGAACATTAAACTCTCTGCTCATCCGGTTTTTCTTCTTTCATTTACAAATACATCTATTAATATTTCTCTTTAATTGGTCTTTCCAAATATTGCTCTAGGATTAGAAAGGAAATTGGGATGTCCTGTGTGCTTGTTCTACTCGTCACTGGCATTTTGTTTTCTGTCGAGTTGGTACAAGCCTGCTATGACTTTTAAAATCCTCAAGCAATCCATATTTTTATGTACTTATTTACAAGAGCACATACACCTCAATGAAAATTACTGAACCATAAATGGTTTGTTCTCATGATGCTATAGATCTATATATGGCTCTTCTCGTCTATACAGACGGTCAATTTAGCTTAAGGTCGTCTCAAGGTTGTCTTCACGCAGTTACTTTCGATGCTAATTGTTCCTCTGTTTGATGAAGCGCGAATTCAGTCGCAATGCTTGTATGTCAGTGAGGTGGATCAAAGCTCTGTATTTTCCGCTGTTGTCCTTATGCTATAATAGTATTACATTAAAAAGTAGTTTGTCACATAATCTCGACCCCCTACAACTCTCACACTCTGTTCCCTCCGTCTTTGTTCAACAGGACGGCGACTGCAAGGTCTGTCCTATACCTATGGGTGTAGAATGTGAAAACGCGGGCCAACCCGGACCTGAGAACACAGAGGAAGGAGTTTGTGAACTCCAGTCTGATGGAACGCTCTATTCTTGTGATGAAGGTGCTGCCTGTGTCGACAAACAAGTCAGACTCCGATGCCCCAAAGGTAGGACAATAACATTTTATTACTGGGTTGAAGGCGCTTTGCTCCAATTACTGATTGCGGATACAGTATGGTCTTGTAGTGGACAGTGGCAGAATTGAAGTGGTATTGGGGGCAGTGGGCTTTTGAGATCACGTCTTGACTTTCAACAAAGCTGAGATTTCAAGTATTTGTTTATTACTATTGCGTATTTGTTAGTAATGCTGATAAAAGTTGATTTGGTCTCTCCCGAGTCTTGTAGAGCCCCCATGCTTTTATCCAAGCCATAGAGACAACATAAATTCATGCTTTCACTTCATAGTTGGGTACCTTATCGCGGCTACTTGATCAACCTGTATGCGCCCGCATCGTAAGTTGGATTATGAAACTGGATAGGCTATCTTTTGGCGTGCCCCATATCGCATTTCCTATCTCAACACTACAGTGCTCTTTTTGGCTATTGTTATCGGAAAGGTAACAAATGGAGGTTAGAGAGTGGCACACCCTGTTGGTCCTGTTCTTTCAACTGTAGTTAATATCCTGATGGGTGGAGTTAGAGAAATTAAAAAGTAAGTGTGTTAGTGGACTAAGAAGTTGTTCTGGGTGTTAGCTCCGAGTCAGATCCTCGCATTTACCCAGTCACGTTTGTTATGCATAAAACTTATTCAATTTAAATTTGGAATGGAAAGACATTAATTTGTTATTCATTTCCTGGTCATCTAATATTTACAAAAACGAAAAAAAATACATGTAGTATGGCAGGCCATATACCAAAACTCAAAAACTTCCAGATGCTCTGGGTACAACAAATAATGCTTCCAGACTCGAGAAAAAGAAATTATACCTGGGTGGCAGACAAAGAGCTAGAGCCATAAAATGTTTTGGTGGGCTTTTAGGAAGAGAGTAGAAAACTTAGAAAATATTTACCTCAGTGTTTTGACATCCTGAGGTGGAAATGTTTTACTTCTTTTTAGTCAATAATTGTATAGCCTTTTCCGTAATTATATCAGCCTCAGTTGGTCAGTCATGGTTTGAAAATGACCGCTTAAGAGAAATAATTTATACACAATTCTCCTTGCCAGATATCGATGAGTGTGAACTGGGCTACGATGACTGTTCTGGAAGGCAAAGGTGTATCAACACGATTGGCGCCTACATGTGCAAGTGCAGCAAAGACTTCCCACTGATGATCAACGGAGAGTGCACTGGTGAGTCACTGTTTTACTGCAGTCCGTGTAGGGCTCTTACAAATTTTCCATTAGGATGTACCCTTTTAACAGGAAGCCCGATTTGTCCATTCGTAATTTAGTTGTCTGTCAGGGTAGACCTTTGAGGTTAGCTTAGTCAGACAAAACATACAAAATCGTCCCGCTTCTAATGGTGCACAGTGGCACCTATTACAAGCTGACAAAGTAATTTGTTAAGAAGAATGGCCAGTTTGGGTCATATTTTTAATAAGAAGACTAGCTTTGCTTTTTAAAAGTTCTCCGGAGTCTGCCTTTTTGGTTGCTAACAAGATACAAGTAAAAATGAGCAGTTTCTGGAAATAGGATTTTCACCATATAATAAAAGCGGCAAGACCTCTAAATGACTTATCTTATCCATGTGTGTCTCTTTACAGGGAGATTGATGGATTGCGAAACAAAAGGAGCTCTCTGAGTTGCAAAAAATGCTATTTTCTAAACAGTACACGGACACTCCTATTGTAAAGTAATATGGAGGTCCCCGTGCCAGTCAGCCTTAAGCTCCAGCCCATATCTACTCACCGTTCTGTCTGTGTCGCCCGTCCTTTCTCTTTTCTGTTTATGTCGTCGCGTATAATTATTATTTTTGCTTAACTTTTTTCAGCTGCTGAGACTTGTAGCATGTCTGGTCCACAAACACCAGATGGCTATTTGTTTGACTTTGAAGGATTCTCACGTGTACCTGGCCTCTTTGATTATGACTGCAGCTACATTCTGGCCGCACCTTGCGAAAATGCATGTAAGTATTGACGAGATGTTTAGTTAATAGAGAAAAGTTGTCAGAAAACAGCCGTCTCGCAAAATTGTTCGTAAGGGTAACCGAAGTTTCCCTCAGATTTTACTCATTGGGAAATCTTTTGAGAGTAAGGTCAAAGTTAAAGTGTGAGAGAATTGTTTGAAGAAACAACAACAGGAAAACGGGGGGAAAGTGATGGATTTGTTTTGTATATATACATATGTATCGCGTATAAAAGAGAAGATCTCTTCTCTATCATCATCATCATCATCATCATCATCATCATCATCATCATCATCATCATCATCATCATCATCATCATCATCTCTCCCAGTTCGCTGACCATCAATATGTCTGTGCAACTATAAATGACATTTTCTTCCTGTTTTCATAGACCAAGCTGACTCAGGCCTGCCCTACGTCAACTTTGCCGTCCTGAAGGCACGAGTGAATGACAAGCTGTTCATCAGGTTGATGGGCACAATATTCCACCCTGTCGCCGGTGGCATGAAATCCTGGATGGTCGACGCAAATCTCCTTGAAAGGAATGTCATCAAGGTAATGCGTGAAAATGCGTTGTGTTATTATTGCTGTTGTTATTATTAATATTATTATTGCTATTATTATTATAGTAATTTTTAAAAAATATATATTATTGTTATTTCTATTTTGTATTTTTGTTATTATTATTGTTATTTTTATTATTGTTGTTGCTGTTATTATTTTATTATTATTGTTAATATTATTTTTTTATTTTTTATTATTATTATTATTATTATTATTATTATTATTATTATTATTATTATTATTATTATTATTATTATTAGTGTTTCCAGTTGAAATCTGCTGGGTTTTCCCCGGGGGGGGGGGGGGGTCTCCAGATTTTAGCGAGAGATCCTTCTATTGGAATTAACTTTACTCAAAATCTTATTCTTCAATGTGTAGTTTGAGTCTCTGTTTGTCTGCTTTAATTCCGAACAGTTCCATTAATTTATTCTAAAACATTTCGGATATGCTTTTTTGTTGTAACTGTAACTTTCCCTTTTTTTTTTAAGATAACTGATCGTAAACTAACTTTCAAATCAAAATATGCCTCATTGATAACAGTACCTATCCTTTTATCTAACCATAAGTATCATAAGCACACTGCTTATCCTAATTTCAGTCGTCTGTTACTGTGAACAATAGGGACTGCGGATATAACATTTTGTGTGTCTTGAGGTTCAAGTTGGGGGGGGGGGGGTTCTTTGACTAGAAAATTTTGCATCATAGCTGAATTAGTATGCAATAATTCCATTCATGATTCATGTTTTACCTTATTGAGCTATGTGCTTGGAGAAATACAGTTTCTCAGTAAAGATGAACATTTTGGCCCGTCCTATTTTACTTCTCCACGTCCTATATTATTGTGAACTTTTTTTATATATCGTGCTTTTTTTGTTCGTCAGTATGGTAACCCAGGATCCAACCTACCAGTCAGGGACCTGCCTTTCACCTGCTTTGCAACCCGAACAAAATTCATCTACAAGGAGCCAGGTGTGCTCATTGTCAGGAGTATGGACAATTACTTCAAGGCCAGGATTTCTTTCAATCCATTTAGAGTCCAGGTCGGTACAACTCTAGTACATTTGTTTGTTGGGTTTTTTGGGGTTTTTTGGGTGGTGGGTTGTTATTGTTTGTTGTTTGTTTGTTGTTGTTGTTGTTTTGGAGGAGGGGGGTTCAAATTTAATTCGCAGATAATTTCAAAGGGTTCTCATTTGAACTTTCTTTTCATTTTTTTAAACTCGAATAATTTCAAAGGACTCGTTTTTTTAAGCTCTCTTTTCATTTTTTTTTTTTACATTAATGATATTAGTAACGATAGTCATGATGATGTGGGTTGTTTTGGTTTGTTTGATTTTTTGGGTTTTTTTGTCGCTCTAAAAACAAATTGACTGTGATTTCTGTAAATAACTTGACACCGACATACACGTTGTAACGTTTCTGTCATCAGGTTCAATTTGCAGAACCAATGAGAAACATGATGTGTGGAGTGTGCACAACAGAGCCAGAAGTTGAAGGAGAAAAGATTTACCTGAACCCTCTGCAGGTCACCCAAGTGTCTGTGTCCAAGAGAGCCTTGTGAGTAGCCTAGTTGATAAGATAAGAGAAGATAAGCTAAAATAAGATCAGATGAAATAAGATAAGATAAGATAAGATCGGATAAGGTAAGATAAGATTAGATAAGATAAGTTAAGATAATAGTTTATTGTCCCAAAGGGAAATTTTTCTTGGCTGTGCAAGACCGTAAAAACACATGCAGGTATAGATGTACATGAAATTTAAATTATATATTACTCTATTTAAAATTCAAGTTGAAAAGAAAAGTAAAGCTGACAAAAGTACATATCACTTCAGATGCACCATTCAACCACATGCGGTGTTTCTGTATGAAAAATAAAGAACATAATACTATGTTATTATTGTTGTTGGCACGCTGTTCATCTTTTCTTAACCCCCAGAAAGTAAATGTTTGCAGGAGAAAGAACAAGTAAATCTTTCTTTTATCAACATTTAGAATTTGAATTTCAGAAAAATATTTTTCGAGCACATGCAACGAATACTGAAGATTAAGAAACTGCAATATTTGGAAAAAAGATAAAAATTTGGGGGTTTTAGTTTTAGTAAGGTTTACGGCGCTCGCTACCGCATAAGGTCATATGAACGCCAAGGGGTGGATGTCAACGGAGAAGACCAAACGGGGAGTCAGGATTACTCTGCTCACCTCTCTAGCCTCAACAGCACAAAGTCTGCTTCGACTATCACGGCACCCTGGAAATAGCAGTTCACAAGAGAGTGACAATGATACAAAAGAAGTAGAGGAAAATAAAGATAGTAAGGATGAGAAAAGAAAAAGCAGCAGTTCTCCCTATGTTGTTCCGGCACAATATGAGCATGACATTGATAAACCAGCCCTTTTATAATTATACTGTGCTTAAGAACATGTTTATATCCCCTTTTGGGAATGGCCTAAAGATACTTCAGTGAGTAGCACTGCCCGGGGAGGGGGGGGGGGGGAATTTTGGGGAGAGATTGGCCTTGGCCTAAAGATACTTCAGTGAGTAGCATTGTGGGGGGTAGGTTTTGGGGGGGGGGGGGGGGGGGCAATTTTGGGCTTTGAATGTCTGAACAGCTGGCTGGCCATGTGTTATGCTTCTAGTTCAAATGGGTTGTAATGGAACAAAATAGAACTCTATTTTTTTGTTCAGTAAGGGTTTTACGGCACCTGCAACTGAATAAGGTCATATGAGTGCTCTAGAACTCTTTTTTAAAGCTGAACTATTGATTTTCCTTGCACTGCAAGGGGAACCTCTAAGGATTCGAAATTTGAGGAAACTGGTGGGAGAAATTTTTGGAAGAGAATGTTGGCAGTCAAGAGAAGAAATCTGTATATGAAAAATAAAATGAAAACAAAGTACAGTATCAGCCAATTTGTGCTAAAATGTATGATCTCTCATTGCAAATATTGCAAGTTTAATCTGTTTACAGTAGCAGTTATTAGTTTGAACTCGCGATCTCTCAACCTTAAGATTGTGGGTTCGAATACCGACAGAGGCCCCGTATTGTGTCCTTGGGAAAGAAACTTTACATGAATTTCCCTCTCTTCACCCAGGTGGGAATGGATATCCGTCTATAGACAGTGGAAAGATCTCATCAGATTGTTATTAATGTTTGGGCGTTCAATTGGCTGTTTGCAATGTATGCCTCCCGGGAAGTTGAGAGTGTTTCTGAGTCATGTTTAGGGTCTGCTGTGGTAGTTATAGTTGCACAGAGCCTACTGCGCCACCTCTATAAATGCTGTTAAAATTATTCTTATTAAATGTGTTTCTGTTTCGAGGGTTGGGGGAGAGGGTGTCTTATCTTATTTCTTTGAATCTCTCTGTGATAGCAGATCATTTTGAAAGCAAGAATAGAGTTTTCATTTTCTGTTTTCTTTGTTCTCAGGTGCACTCCTCATGTACCCCCACCAGTGGAACCAACACCACCACCACCTGGCACCTCTGAAGCACCAACAGATGAAACAACCGAAGCACCACCACCACCACCACCACCACCTCCGCCACCTCCTCCACCACCACCACCACCGCCACCACCACCGCCACCAGCTCCAACAACGCCACTTCCACCACCACCTCCACCACCACCACCACCACCACCAACACCACCACAAACGGAACAACCACCACCACCACCACCATCACCAACCACCGAACTTCCACTTCCACCATCACCAACCACCGCACCTCCACTACCAACACCACTAACAACAACAGAACTCCCTCTACCACAAACCCCTCCCGAACCAACCGAGGTTCTTCCACCAGGAACAGAAGAGCCCCCTGTGGATACATGTGACGAATCTGTGGTTGAGTTCTGCTCCGCACTCTCAGAAATTTGTGGAGGAAACATCATGGTACATTTTGGGTTTTTTCTCTGACTTTCTCTTCGTTTCTGTCCTATGTTTTTCACAAAACAATTTTGCAAGAGTGTCGTCTCCAAAAAAAAACTTGGTAAGGGGAAAAAATGGCTGGAACCCAAGGGTAACTATGTTAAAATAAAAACCCTTACTTCAGTAAGAGGAGAGGAGACATGGATTTTTTTTCTCACTTTCCCCCGTTTCAAATTCAAGTTGTATCAATTTATAACAATCAAAAATAGATAAGAACATGAGTTTCTGCATGTCCATCAGTTTGGTTAAGTGTCTAAACTTGAAAGGTGCTGATGAGCGGAGACGTGTTTTTGTTTTATGTTTAACCTACATTCAGTGTTGATGAACTTGCTCTATTGTGTTCGATGTGACTGACTTGCTTTCATATTTTATGCGTCATGGAAAGACGTACTGCGTTCCTAGACGGATTACAACGTTGTGTGTTTTTGTTTGTATTTTTTTTTCAACAGGAGATGTGTGTACAAGACCAGTGTGATGGAGAACTCCGATTCTGCGAATACTTGACTTCTCAGCCATTTGAATGTGATGACATGGGTGCTTTGTTGAGCATAATCAACGACAAGAATTGTGGTGAATGTATGTGTTCTTATGCTAGTTTTCAATTCCACTTATCTTAAAGAATATTATTCAGTTGAAATTAAACATAACTTTCTTTTCAAGCTTTGTTGCAGAAGTTTTTATAGTTATCCATACGGTCTTCTTATATTATATGAACGTTTGTAATTTACCTTGCTATTCTTCTTCAAATTTTTATTTTTAAAAGTAACTGAAACAATATTTATTTATCAAAAGAGAAACACGCAAGCTGCACGTATTCTTAAGTCTTGTGCAAAATAATTCTTTCGCTCTCTTTCTCTCTCTCTCTCTCTCTCTCTCTCTCTCTCTCTCTCTCTCTCTCTCTCTCCCTCCCTCCCTTTCTCTCTCTCTCTTTCCCTCTATCGATCGATCCATCTATCCATCTATCTACGAATCAATCCATCAACCGTCCATTATTGTTTGTACCTCTTCCTCAGACTGTGGAGAGAACATGCAGTTCACTTACTCAGTCATCTCGAAACAACCAACTTGTTCCGAGCCTGATCTTGTACCAGTTGGAGGAGAAGATGAGTTCGACGACTACGAGTTTGGTTGTGTCTGCAAACAAGGATTTGTCATGAGCGGCAACTACATGTGTGTCCGTGAGGATGAGTGCGGCTGCACCATGGAAGATGGAGAGTACAGACAGGTATATAGATCTACGTCATGTTTTCTCTTCCTTAAACACACACATACACACTCACACACATACACACACAGAGACACACACACACACACACACACACACACACACACACACACTGATATGCGCACAGACACACACACACTGATATGCGCACAGACACAAACACAAACACACTCACACACACACAAACACACAATGTGTGTGCGCACACACACATGCAAACACACAAACAAACACACAAACACGCACGCGCACACACACACACACACACACACACACACACACACACACACACATACAGTTGGTATGTTTGGTAAGAATAGGTTGAAGTGATTTTTTAAAGTTGGTGTACCGCCCGTAAATAAATAATAAGCTGACTTTTGAATGAATTAACAGATTTGATTTCTTGTAAATTACCAGGTAGTGTGTTCCTGATCTTGGGACGATGGAATATAAAATGACCTTTCACCAAC
Organism: Aplysia californica; assembly: GCF_000002075.1. Lineage (NCBI taxonomy): Eukaryota > Metazoa > Mollusca > Gastropoda > Aplysiida > Aplysiidae > Aplysia > Aplysia californica. The sequence goes on along the minus strand of NW_004797465.1, from coordinate 640,576 downwards.
TGGTTTTAGTTTAATCGATGTGAAAGTAAACGTATTCTTAAATAAACAACTGTGCAAACACTAATAGTAGAAGGACAGGCGATTTCTTCTTTATTTTTGCATCAGCATCATGTATAGTGGCACACTGATTATGAGATCCCATGATCTCTTTCTTGAATCTGAGTTTGGGCTCACAAATAGCGGACTTCCTTCATTGTCCTTGTCTTAACAGAGAGACAGCGTGTGGAGAAGCGAGGACTGCAGCAAGATCTACACTTGCACCGGCCCAGGAGAAAACGGCATTGTAGAGGAGGATTCACCTTGTGGGGAGAATACCGAGTGTCTTGATACAGAAGAAGGACCTGCTTGCATGTGTGAAGAAGGATTCTTCGGCAACCCCATTATGCCAGAGGGATGCGAAGAGGGTAGGTTAACTGCAGACAATGTATTTCTGTTCACCTGTTTATCTTTATATGAATGTCGCCCTCCCTCTCTCAGTCCATAACCTTTTCTTCTTCTTCTTCTTCTTCTTCTTCTTCTTCTTCTTCTTCTTCTTCTTCTTCTTCTTCTTCTTCTTCTTCTTCTTCTTCTTCTTCTTCTTCTTCTTCTTCTTCTTCTTCTTCTTCTTTTTCTCCTCCTCCTCCTCCTCTCAGCTTAGATAAACTTATTTACGATCTTTACAATCGATTACATACTTAACGGCATGCTGAATATATATGGCTGCATTCATTTTTACCAGGCAAAAAGGATGACGATGGCTCCAAGATTTGCTACACATACGTCAACCTTGATGGCTCTACTGAACAAAAGTGCAACTGCACAATGGGCTATGTCTCAAGCTGTAACGATTGTGAAGGTACGTGACAATAATGGACGTCGGTTTGGTAAATCTGCATTGCTGATGTTCCTGCTGATGCCGTTTGATAGCATTATTACTTTATTTTGTTTTAGTAAGGTTTTACGGCGCTCGCAACTGCATATGGTTATATGAGCGCCAATGGGTGGATGTCAACAGAGAAGTGTAAACAGGGAATCAGGCTTACTCTGCTCACCTCTCTAACCATAACAGCACAAAGTCTGCCTCGACTATTAAGGCTCCCCGGAAAGATCAGTTCACAAGAGAGTGACAAGCATACAAAAGAAGTCGAGGGAAAATGACGATAGTAAGGATGAGGAAAGAAAAAGCAGCAGTTCTCCCTATGTTGTTCCGGCACAGTATGAGCATGACATTGATAAATCGGCCCATTTACAATTCTACTGTGCATAATAACATGTTAATACCCCCCCTTTGGGAATGGCCTAAAGACACTTCAGTCTGTAGCACTGCCCTGAGGGAGGGGGCGCTTGATAGCATTAGAGAAGACATTTAGAGAACAGGGAAAGATATCGTTCAGCCCACAACGTTTTTATTTGCTTACGTATTCAACACAGTTTAGATTTGTTTTTGTATATAGTCTTATGTAATCTAAGTCTTGATGGAGCTATTTATAGCTAAATTTACGCTTTTTCTTTTGCTTCATATAAAATGTCTTGAAAATTGTTCTAAAAATAGTCCTACAAATTGTCTTCCTATTTATTGATCGGCCTGTTTCTGTCACACCAGTGAAAAGTGTCAAATCTTAGTTACGAAGGCCTGGGTTGAATTAGATTTTTTGTTTGTCTTTTCTTAAGATCATCTTCATTGCTCGGTGTTTGTGGCTTAGCATGTTACCAAGCCCGTAATATGGTATAGAGTTGTTGAAATCCCTTTTCAAATCCGCATCTGCATTCTAGATGTGGGACCTTTGATTTAGCTCAGATTATCGTTACCTCTTCAAGGTTGTAGTGGACACCTATGCCCTATCAGCAGCAGGGTAAAGGCAATGTTGCGACACATTTCTAACCATCAAACTCGCCAGAAATGCACATTTCTGTAAGATTTCACATAGGAAGAATAGCATTTAAATAGTATCAATAATATTATTATTATTATTATATATGAATAACAAATGTTGTGCTTGTTAGTTAGAGTGCCGGACAACAGCGCGTCTTCAAGACTTGCCAAATCGCTACCTCAGAATTACAAAGTTCTGTCTGACATTTTTGGTTTTGAGTTACTCAGACCATGAGATCAGAAACCAAAGTTTCTATCTGCTCTATCAAAATCGTAAGATTACTCGGAGTCGTTATCAGGGTATTCAAAGAATTGCATTCGAAAAAAGCTTGACACCATATGATGACATCATGTGAAACGTCAAATTTCTCAAGACTAGGTACTGAGCAGATAGAACTTTGTAACTCTGATGTAGCGAAATGGCCAAAGTGTGCGTCCTCAGTGAGTTACCACTGAGCTAAGCAGGTGAAGCAGCATACAGGCTGCACAATCATCACACGATCAAGAAAATAAAAATGATTGAGTCGTATCTGAACTGTTCAGCATGATGATAACAACTGAGCTAAAGGCAGAGAGTCTGGCAAGTGCTGTATATTCCATGTGTTTGTACCTGCTTTGTGAGGTGTATGGTATTTATGGTAGTGTGCCTTTATCATTTTTATGCAGTTTTTAAGGGATGTTTCAATCATTTTTAGAAGATGCTTGATTCCTTTCTCACTTTCCTCAGATATTGATGAGTGTAAACTTGGCTTACACGAATGTGATTTGAGCAAAGAGAACTGCGTAAACATCCCAGGTGGTTATGACTGTGAATGTGCTGATGGTTTCAAGGAGACTGATAATGGCTGTGTTGGTAAGACATTGTTTTTACTTTTCAGGAGTGGTTGTTGTGTGTCCCCAGGAAGAAACATTTATGCGGGCATGGGTCATGACCATCAAAGGGCAGGTTTAAAATACCAGACCCCCAAATTCTGAGAAGGGCAAATGCCGACAGTATGCTCACTAAGCTCAAAAGGACTCAACTTTTCTGGGCTGGTCAGGTCGCAAGAATACATGATTTCAAAATCCCAAAGGCAGTATTCTATTCCTAGCTGTCCCCAGGGAAGCGTAAGGTTGGTGCGACAAAAATGCGCGACAAAGACACCGTGAAAATGTCTCTGAAGGATTTCAACATAGATACTTCGACATGGGAGAGTCCGGCTCTTGACAGACCCAGCTGGAGAGCAGCAGTCACAGTGAGCTGCAAGTCATATGAGGCTTAATGAATGAGAAATAATGTAACCAAGGGAGAAACCCTCAAGCTACGCACGTCAACAAGAATAAGTGGAGCCTTTAAATTTTCAGAGCATGGCAAACTTTTCTCTAACATAATTGGTCTCTTCGGCCACGGCAGAAGCCACAAAGCATCTTAATCTTTAATTTTTTCAATTCTTCTCTTTCGCTGAAAAAATATTATCCGATGCTATTAATATATTATTACACTCAGTGATATCAACACTTCAGCTTCGGTGCTGTTGAAGACGTCATGTTTCATTCCTCAAATCTACGATCTTACTAGAAATCCTTACTTCTATTATATGTATGCATGAACTATGCGCCACTCCCTGGTCATATGACCCAACAGGCAACGATATGGGTCGACACCCCTAGCGCTATTGAGGGCAATATGTTGTTTCCTATCCCAAACAGACTAACGATCTGACTTACAGTTTGTTCGTTTGTTTGTTGTTGTTTTTATTGAGCTTTTCTCAAAAGTTATGTGGCAGTACTTGGCAGTTGTGGTAATTGTTCCTTCACTGGCAGATTATTTCTCTGTGTTCTTGAGTAAAGCTTTGTCTCGAGTTTATTTATAGTGTCGTTTTATATATCTTTATTCTTCTAACAGTAACCACTCTTCTGACTTTAACTTGACAAGAAACACTGTTTCATTACGTAAACCCTGTTCTCATTTTTTTTTAAATACCTTCAATCTTTAACTTCTTTCTACCAGACATTGATGAATGCAAGGAGCAGAGACCTTGTGGTGACAACACCGGATGTACCAACAAACCAGGATCTTACAAGTGCGAATGCTGCGCAGGCTACAAGATGGATGACGGTGAATGCGTGCGCGACACTGAAGGTTTGTAGACTAAGCCTTGATCTTTCTTAAATAACTGAGAACACAAACATAACTTTCTTAATGGTGTGCAAAATGTTTGTGTTGATAAATGCACACAGTTAAATGAGCACGCACTTTTGCTGGAACATTTCTTGAAACTGTTTCTTTTTATTGTTTGTCATCATTGCCTGAACTGCTGTTTTATCCCTGGCTAGGGGAGGAAGTTATGTATTAGTTGCTGTTTTAGTTTAGCCTACTTCAAAAAATGTTGTTCTGGCTTTTTTGCATACAGTTTACAACTACGGAGAAAATGGTTATATATTAAAGTAATATTTAGACATATATATATTTATTTATTTTTTCCTGTATTTATATACACACACAGAAACATATAATCACATAATATATATATATATATATATATATATATTCAAACGTATCTCATTTATGTGTATGTGTGTGTGTGTGTGTGTGTGTGTGTGTGTGTTTGTGTGTGTGTTTGTGTGTGTATTTGTGTATGTGTGTGATACGTTCATCTCTATATAATTTCTTTTTTTAACCACTGTGCAGGCTTCCCAGACATTCCTGATGACGCCCAGTGTTGTCTCCAGTGCAACATCCCAGCCATCTGCAAAGATGTGGAGAGTGAACCTGTACCAATCTGCTACACGAAGCCCGATGGAGAAAAACAGACTTTCGAAGATGGAAAGGTTCTCTTCCAGACCTTGTGTTTGAACGGCGAGGAATTTGTACCAAGCAACGCACAGAAGGGACAGAAATGCCCCGAGGAAGTAGAACCAACCGAACCTCCTACACCCCCTCCTAGTGAGTGTGCCGTGTGTGTGTTTGTTTCACAGGGGAGGAGGGGTTCACTGAACAATGAAATTGTCGCATAAAGAGTGTCAGTTCATTTGAACACAGAGAAAACATGACTGGTGTAATGAGAAATTTTTAAACAATCAGTTGTTGTTGGGGTTTTTTTTTGGGGGGGGGGTTGTTTTGGTAAGTGTTTTGCGGCGCTCCCAGCTGCATATGGTCAAATGAGCGCGCGGGACACACTAAACATTTTCTGTTTGTGGGATCTTTCAAATTTTGCCTGGCTGGCGGCCGATGCCTACCCTTACCGATTTTGAACAACCATTTTGCGCAATTTGCACACGACGCGACCTCCGTTTGGTTTTTTGGTTTTGTTTGAGTTGTTTGTGCAGGTGACAAAGTGCGTTGTTTTGTTTTTTTGCTCCATCTTGCAAAAAGCATAATTTATAGTCTTCTTTTGCTTTCATGGTGAAGAAGAAGATGGGAGAGTTGGACCCAAGCAATAAAGGGCTTAAGTGTTTGTCTTTATCCTTCTTTTCGACTTTCTGACAGTAAAATGTCGCCATTATCACCATCATTGCCTTTCTCCCTCTGGGTCAGGTATAGGCCGCGAAAAACAATTTCCACTTTTCTCTATCCTGGGCTAGCCTCTTGTTATTATTCAATGTCTTCCCACTTTTCTGTACATCGCTTTCTGTGACTCTTCTCCAGGTTACATGTCGTCTTCCCCTTGATCTTTTTTCCCTGTGGTAAAAATTACCAAAGTATTATCTTGTAGAATCTTTGTCTTTAACCCTAGAAAGTCCTCAAACATTAGTCTAATAATTAAAGTTATTTTTTTTCCACAGCAACAGAAGCTCCTGCCGCCACCACCGCAGGCCAGGCACCACCAAGCAGCTGCGACGTAGATGTACTCAAATCCACTCTTCCTCCACCACCTCCACAATTGTCCTCTGGTGAGTTCAGTGTTACATTTTAGTGTCTTCTGCTACAGTCATTTGTATAATTTACTATCCTTTGGCTTTCATAGTATTGTAGAGGACCTTTTTAGAACTAAAAAACTAATCCCAACTAGGGGGGAAAAAGCTTCAGTCTAATATCCCAACCAGATCTGTAATTTGTTTTGCGAAGCGATAAATTTAACTTGCTTTAATATTAAGATATGATGACTTGCCTTGAGACATGCAAGTTTAAAGGCTTAGCTCGGAACGCACTTAACTTTGAAATAAGCAGCAAAACCGAATAACAATAAAGCCATATAAGTGCCGATGATTAGATTTGATGCAAGAGAGTAACAAACACAAAAAAACAAGGAGTGATCAGGACGTTAGATGTTTGATAGGAAAGAAGGAGCAAACCACACCCGAGCACCCCCCAACCACCCGTGTACCCTAGTTCACTTCCGAATATGATGTTCAAATACGAATGAATACTCTGTCTTCACTCGTATATGTATTATGTTTCAGGTCCAGTGTGTGGTCCAAGTAATGGCCCCGATCCTCAGACATACGACTCTTACTACGAGATGGCCCAGGCTGTGTGCCAGAGCTCTGGAAGTCCACGAAATATGCCTACTTTGTCGCCTATTGCTGCTGAACCAGGACCTTGCGAGGAGGAGCCTGAAGTAACAGAACCAGTAGTAACAATACCAGTAATACCAATCCCAGCTCCACGTAAGTTCCCTCGTGGCTCTTTAAAACTAGAATTAAAAATTCGCTACCTTGAAATTTCAACGGTCTATCTGCTCAGTACCTAGTTTTGAGAAATTTGACACAAAAAAACTTTTGAGTTCCACAACATGTCAAGATTTTTCAAATGCATTTCTTTGAGTATCTTGAAAACGACTCCGAATAATCTTACTATTTTGATAGACCAGATAGAACAGTTGGTTTCTAACCTTGTGATCTTAGTAACTCAAAACGGCCAAAAATGTCAGACAGAACTTTGTAATTCGGTAGTGTCGTTGTGGGAGGCGGGCTGCTTCGACCCTGCCTGTTAAACCTGTACTGAAAGGGATACAATAATGTCCCAGCAGACAGGCTGAGATACTCGACTTTAGAAAAGAAACAACTTACCCGCACGGAAAACGAACTATTGCCTTTTGCGTGCGAAGGCAAAACACCAAGTTTAGTTTAGTATGGGGTTTTACGGCGCTCGCTACTGCATAAGGTCATACGAGCGCGCAAAAACACCAAATTGGCTCAGTATGGCTGTGCGGACGAGGGATCGCGGAATTCCACCTAGATCTACGCCTTGCATGCAGGTTATGGTTTCAGCTTCTTGGGCCCACTTGCTTTGGACATTGTTCAGAACGCACCCTCTTAGAACTCTAGCTTTCTTTAAAGCATTCCTTGAAAGAATACAAGAAGGTGTGTGCACAAACGTTATTATTATGTGGTACAGTAATTATGCCTTAATTAAAGTTAAAGCTACAGTATCCTACCGACAATGGATTGCATATAATTCAATGGATGTAATTTTAAGAAATTTTTCCTGTGGTCATCAAGGTAGATGGATTTGTGTAACCCATTCAGGCTACGTGCTTTTGTAAATTAGACGTGTTTCGCGGTTTATGTGGAAATACACATTGATAGGTACGGCGCCATTGGTTTCTAAACAACTGCCAGTATAACAATCGCTTGATAGCAGTCACAAACTCAGGATTCTTCTCCCTCCCTCCCTCCCTGTCAGTCTGTCTGTCTGTCTGTCTCTCTCTCTCTCTCTCTCTCTCTCTCTCTCTCTCTCTCTCTCTCTCTCT
>NW_004797465.1:628806-629828 GCF_000002075.1 Aplysia californica | reverse complement strand
TGTGTGTGGGCGTGTTTGTATCGGGCTAAAACTAAATCTTCATTGAGAGAGCACGAAGCTATTGCAACAACCGCCTGTCTCTACGTGTGTTCGGGGGCATTACATCTCAGGAAATGAATTCACACGTATTTCGTAAGGCCCCCCAAAAATACACAACTCTCAGCAAGATCTTTGAAAGATTTCTTGTTTGGTCTTGGATTTGAGTCACGGCGCGGTGGAATCAGGCGCTCGTCAATTTTTGGGCATGTGGAGTTATTGGTACAGTCTTAAAGCTTGTTCATATGTCTTGCTTTCGTTGAAAAGAAAGCCATAATATCTTGAATTTCAAGTTGAGATATTGGCGATTGAAGGAGATGGGGGTCGCCTGATTTCAGAGGTAGAATTAGCAAGAAAATAGCCGCCAAACTTTGGTTATTTTCCTAGCTTGATAGTCAGTGAAATCTGAAAATGTACATTTTTTAATCCATGTTTTTCAATAAAACTCATACAAGAATGCGTTCTTAAATGGACATAAAAAGTAATGAAACAACAACAACAAAAATTTCAATAAAAATTGCCAAACTGGAGGAAAAACGCCAATTTCTTCTACCAACTTCATTATTTTGACAAGCGCTTGACACTACAACGCCGCCTCACATTCGATAAAATCTCAAGCAGCAATTGGAAGTTGTCCCGAACAGGAACTTGGAATCTTGTTGAAACATTCACTTAGCGGCCCTCTATCGAAACGTGACGATCTGTGTTCCTGTTACATGGGTTCCCGTGGCCATGTTGAGTTGACGACGGGCGATAAAGACAGATGGTGGGTGGTTGGCGGGTGCTGAGGTGTGGTTTGCTCGATCCTTCTTTCCTATCAAACACCTATCGTCCTTATCTCTCCTCCTTCTTTTTTTGCGTACGTTACTCTCGTGTAACACTTTATAATTATTCTTCGGCACTTTTTTATGACTTTATTGTGTTGTAAGTGCCGTAAAACATTTACTAAAACGAAACTAAGAGACAGATGCCGGAGGGGGGGGGGT
>NW_004797465.1:622660-628651 GCF_000002075.1 Aplysia californica | reverse complement strand
ATTATATAATAATATATATTGCAGTGGTTTTGTTTCTCTTTCTCTCATTTTTTAGAAGAACCAGCCAAACGAATGTGTGCAGATGGTCCAGTCCCAGGAACTGTCCACTACCACCACTCCAGCCTTGTGGAAACCTGCACAGGTCCCAGCGTTGAAATCTTCACTTGCGGTGAACTGTTGTGCGAGGGTGGTTCCGACACTTGCTGCAAGCCTATCGCAGTAGAACGTAAAGAGGTTGACATCATGTGCTACAATACCTCACCTGAACAAGAGTTCTCCAGAACCTTCAAGCATATAGTACGTTCATTGTTTATCCCCTTTTGAGTATTGCCATGTTTGGGGTTTTTTTTCAAGAAGCTCTTGCTTCCGTGGGAGGTTGGCGGGTGCTCTGGTGTGGTTTGTTCTTTCTTTCCTATCAAACATCTATCGTCCGTATTTATAGCTCTCCTCCTTTTTGTGTTTGCTATACCGGTAGTCTTATGACTCCTCTAGTCTTCGGCACTTATATGACCTCATTGTGTTACAAGTTCCTTAAAATTCTTACTAAAAGTAAAACTTAACGCATCTTGGCAAGGGTGTTGGTATTTGCTGAAAATATTCATTATGTTGTACAAAATTTCCTGTTCCTCAGTAGCTTATTTTTTATTGCATTGGGGAGGGATTTTTTCTACAAGTTAGCTTTGTTGTGGTTATCATCAACACTATCAGAATCAAAACCGTCTCAAAACGGTAATATTCATATTGAATAATAATCGTATTGTCGTTATAACTTATCTCTTTTTTGTTTTTTGTTTTGTTATAGTTCCTGTATCATCATAGTTACATTAATTATGACCATTATTAAAACAACTGTCTTTATTCTTATTTACAGCACTACAGTGCACAGAAATGCCAGTGCCAAGAGAACACACAAGATGACTTTGGCGATGACTAAGCGACACGAAATGTGTCACCACACACGCCACTGACAATGAATGGATACTGACCAAATATATTAATTATAGAAATAAAGCAAGTTAATGTAAAAACAAAAAAGGGTATTTTTTGTATTCTGTTGTGGCATTACATCAACTTTGGCTTTCAGTGTCGCTAAAGTCTTCTTTTTCGGTTTCTTGCTTTCCCAGCTGGAGTTGCTATACATGCATCTCAGCATTTGCTGCCAATGTTTCACTTTCTCTGATGCTGTGTGTACTCGTATGTGCCCGTTCTTGTCTTTTTGTAGCAAAGAATTTCTGCTTGAGTTCACGTGTTCTAATCTGTACACTTTTGTATATTATATGTGTGTTTGTCTCTATTGAATCTACTCACAAACACACATATACACAAACACAAACACAACAAACACTCACACACACACACACACACACACACACACACACACACACACACACACAAACACACACTCTCTCTCCTTTCTCTTTTTCCCTCGCCCACTCTCTCTCTGTCTGTCTGTACTGCTTGCACGGTATGCTTCCCAGGAAGTTGAGTTTGTTTCAGAATGCTCCCAGGTCTGCTGGGGTAAGAGTATTGTAAAGTGCATAGAGGTTGCTGGTGAGCGGGGATTTGCGCTATACAAATGCTACATATTATTATTATTATTATTATTATTATTATTATTATTATTATTATTATTATTATTATTATTATTATTATTATTATTATTATTCTACGAGGGGGTGGTTCGAAATCTTTGGTATGAATATGAAGAAATAAAGATTGAGCTTTGTAATTTAGCACACATACTTTCAATTCTCTACATAGTCACCATGCAGAGTAACACATTTCTGCCAACTCTCTTTGGCCTTCAAAAGTCCTTGAGAGAACAATAACCAAGAATGGGCCCCTAACCAGTCTTCCGCACCTTCAACTGCATCCTCGTTGTCATGAAAAAGACGTCCTTTCCGTATTTTTTTAAAGATTAGGAAACAAAAAAGTCTGAAGGGGGCTAGGTCTGGTGAATAAGCTGGGTGTGGCAGGATTTCAAAGCCTCACTGTTCTGCTGTCAGGACTGTTTGTTGTGCCCTGTGCACAAAGGCGTTGTCATGCAGAAGGAGGACTCCATGACGGAGTTTTCCACGCCTTTTTCTCTCCAATTCCGACCGCAGTTTTATCAGCAAACCCCAATAGTAGTCCCCTGTGACTGTTTTTCCATTGTCCAGTTAGTCGATCATGATGATACCTTCACAATCCCAGAAACACGACATTATGACCTTTCTACTTGACGGTGTTACCTTTGCCTTTTTTGGTGAGGGGGAAGAAGGGGTTTTCCATTGCATGGAGGACATTTTTTTTCTGGATCAAAATGATAAATCCATGTTTCACCCATAGTCACCATGGTTTTAAAGAAATGTGTGTCATTGGACTCAATTCGAAGGAGGGTTTTGCAGGACTCAACCCTCTGCTTCTTTTGCTCACTTGTCAAAGGGCGGTTTACCCACTGTGCAGACACCTTATTCATGTTAAGATGGTCATGGAGAATCGTTTCAATTGACCCTGCACTGATTCTCGTTTCACTTGAGAGCTGTTTAATAGTTATACGTCGGTCTTGTAAAATCAGTTTCTTCACTATGGATACATTCTCTTCAGTTACCACAAACGATGGGCACCCTTCACGATCTTCATCCGTCACCAACGTGAATCCAGATTAGAATTTTTTTTACCCACTACGTCACAGTATTATAACGAGGACATTTGTCACCATAAACTTAGACCATTACTGAAAAAAATGCCCAAAGGGGATTTTTCTTGCAAGTGTAAAAACTTGATAACTGAGCGATATTCAACAGGCTCCATGGCACAGCTTCAGCAAAGAAAATCCAAACGTTTTTGTGCATGGTTTCATTGAACACGCTGACTAGTGCCTTATTATTGTCGGATTTTCTCGAAAATTTGCATGGTGTGTTCCAAAGATATTGTCTAAAGGCTAGCAAAATTTCATTACTCTACCATGTTCCTTCATACCCGGGCCAAAGACTTATTGACCCCCCCCCCTCGTATCTGCCTGTACACTGGTTATGTTTACAATAACCTGGAATTGAGCTGGATGGAATTGAACCTCAGAAGGTGTAAATCTAACTGTCAAAGAACGAGATTGTGCTTGCTTTGGGTTTGGATTTTTTATGTAGGTGTTTTTACATCGACACAATTTAGATCATTTAGGGGGCTTCTGATCTAGCATATCTGGGCCAATCCGGTCTGGGCGAGATAAAACATCCCAGCAGAAATACCTAGACACTCGATAAAGATTTTTCATCACTCGGCATTCGAACTCGGGTATACTGCGTACAATAGCAAAGAGCCTAACCGCTACACCACAGACCAGGTCCAGAACAAGTTCAGGAGCTCAAGTCCTGTTGTTAGGAAGGGGGGGGGGGGTCCTGTGAATCTTTATTTCTTCCTTTTCTGCACCAAACTTCTTCCCGTCTTTTGTAACTCGCTACCTCAGAATTACAAAGTTCTGTTTGACATTCTTGGCTGTTTCGAGTTACTAAGACCATGAGGCCAGATATCAAATGTTCTATCTGCTCTTTCAAAATCGTAAGATTATTCGGAGTCGTTTTCAATATATTCAAAGAATTGCATTCGAAAAAGCTTGTCATGCTCTAAAACTCGAAATTTATTTCGTCAATTTCTCAAAACTAAGTACTGAGCTGACAGAACTTTGTAATATTCTAGGGTAGCGGGGTTTGTGATAAATGTTATGGCTCTTCGGCATGCTCACAAAAGATTACTTCGATTCGCGCGTGGAGACGTGAGTGTTACTTTGTGTCCAGAGCCACTCCGTCATTCCTCAAAGAGTTATTGTTGACCTCAGTATGAGATGACCTAGCCTCCATTGTGTTGATTAGGGCTAGAGACATTCACAATCTACCAAACTCTCCTCAAGGATTTTGCAAACTGAACACAGTTCATTTTTTTCTCTGTGTGTCCGTTTTTAAGCATACATGTGGATAATATGTTACGTAAAGAATATGCCGAGTGGAAAGGGTAGGAAAAAATACATGTAATGATCTCAGACTCTTGCAAGGGGGCTCTCGTGGTCGAGGTCCAGAGGTTTATGTGTTCGCCTCGCATTTAATAGGTCCCGGGTTCGAATCTGGATAGCGACGGAAAATTGTCTTCTCTAAAATGTTCTCTTTTCACCTCATGTCCTGCTCTCTAACAATATTCTGTTGTCTGCTTTCGTCCCTACTTTCTGCCCCCGCCCCCTCACCTCCTTTGCCCCCTGCTCTGAGCCCGACTCTTTCTGCAACCTTTCTAATGGTACTCCTTGGCTTCTTACTGCTGTCTTTCAGCCACACCCCTGATCTTATGGTAGGTAAGATCTACACCCAGCCTTCTCGGATAAGGGCGAAAAATCTCCGAGGGCCCGTGTTCAAGTTGCCCACGTTAAGATCCCTTGGAGGTCCAAAATCGATAAGAGCAGACTCTGGCCGCCACCCGGACAAAATTCAAAATTTCCTACCGACTGAAAATGTTTAATGTGTCCTGCGCGGTCAAATGACCTTAAGCAATTGCGACGGCCGTAAAAAACTTACCAAAATAAAAGTTAAAAAAGACTCTCACAGAGTGCTTCTAATTGTGCGTTTGGAATTAGATTTTTCCGAAGGAAAAGGAGGAAGGGGTATGACACTTTGAGAAAAAAACCTTGCGGTGCATGAGTCCAGAAGTACATGTATGTCAAACTTCAAGAGCAGCTATAGCGCTAGACAGGCAGATATTTCCACCTAAACAAAAAAAACCATGTTTTAAAAAAATATCTTTTAAAAAAGCCTATGATATGTGTACGTTACAGATACATAATAATCGATTCACAGCAAACACCAGCCTGTTTAGGTAATAGCCAACTGTCTCTTGTATTGTGATCCATCTGAAGACAATACATGTAATGCATTTATCTGACAGAGCGTGGAAGGAAAAGAAATCAAATGAGGTAGTGCTTAATGAAGCCCAAGTAGGAAGCTCACTGTTAAAATCAATCAGGAAACGACAATAAATGCAGTTTTTGGGACAGCTGAGTAGACATAAAGGTCTTGAACATCTAGCTCTCACTGGCACAAATTGAAGGAAAACGAGGCAAGGGTAGGCCCATAGCAACCGTCTTGGAGAACATAAACAAAAGGGTAACTTGGAAAGATCAGGGAAACGTAGCTTTTTTTTAAAACATCTGAGCAAAGGAATGAATGGAGAACCGTGATCGCCGATGTCTGTCGCAGATCTGGCACTTGATGATGATGAAAGGACAGAGCCTGAAGCAGGACTGTCGCCAGTTTTCTGCACGATACCATAGGACAGAGGCTGGAGGGGTCCTGTCGCCCGCGGGAAATGCCTTATATTGTAGGACTTTGACTTAAATTACACTGTTTATTGTTCGAAGCGCTCATTGTGTTCAACAAATTCTTCTTCTTCGTAACAGCTGCATTCTGAAAAAAAAAATAGATGAAGGATTGGGTAAAGAGGGGGGAAAGGGAGGGCTAAGTTTAGTATTAACTAGACAGTTGTTTCTACGAATCGGTGATCTCACGCCTAGTTAAAAGGGTAAATATGGTATACTTTAGCACCCCCCTCCCTACACACACACACACACACACACATACACACGCAAGCAGGCCCATAGTCACATGCATAATATAAATGAACAGTAATTATAAACAATAATAATCTCAGGCTAGATACATACTCAGTATTCTGACTGTAACTCTATGTTATTCTGATGCATGTTCTAAGTAATAAATTACTTTTCTACTTTTATGGGTGGAGGATGCCATTAGTAGATCATACTTCTTTTAAAAAAAATTTTAGTAGAGGTTTTACGGCGCTCGCAACTGCATAAGGTCATATGAGCGTCAAATACTTCTTTACCGTCCCTCTGTTCTTTCTGTCTGCCCTAGTTTCCCCCAGCACTAATTCAGTGTCTTTGTCGACTTTACTCAGATTCTGATAAACATCCTCACTACAGGAGGTAGGTCGGCAGTCAATCCAAATTTAAAA
>NW_004797465.1:622212-622560 GCF_000002075.1 Aplysia californica | reverse complement strand
CTTTCACACAGACACACATATTGACCTTCCAAAGAGGTGAGTTCCCTAATGTGTAACAAGTCAAGTAAGTTCCGAATGGAAGGGGTGTGGGTGGGGGCTAAAGTAGACTTTTACCGTCAAACATACCTGGGGGTCCACAGAGCGGGTAATACAGAGCACGGCACCTGTCAGCGAACCATTCGCCGTTCTGACCGGCCATAGCTAAGCAACTTTTCTGTGCACCGCCCTATGGCCGAAAGAACATAAAGAAAACAACATGATTTCGTCGTAGAATACAAATCGTTATCAGTATGAAGCATTACTGACACGCAAAAACACACACACAGTCACACACACACACACACACAC
>NW_004797465.1:619049-622112 GCF_000002075.1 Aplysia californica | reverse complement strand
AGAGAGAGAGAGAGAGAGAGAGAGAGGGACAGAGAGAGAGGGGAGAGAGAGAGGAGAGAGAGAGAGAGAGAGAGAGATTTAAAAAGAGGCAGAAATGATAAAGGGAAGAAAGATGTTCTAAAAGATCAACAAAAAAGAGAGAGAGAGAAGAGAGAGAGAGAGAAAAAATGGGAAAGTTTAAAAGTAAGGAAGAGAGGAAAAGACCGAGACAAAGAAACCAAGAGAGTGAGAGAGAGAGTGAAAGAGACAGAGAGAGTGGGAGAGAGGGAGAGAGAAAGAGAAAGAGGCAGAGAGTGGGAGAAAGAGAGAGATACAGACATAGAGAGAGCGAGACAAAGAGAGAGAGACAGAGAGAGAGAGAGAGAGAGAGAGAGAAAAAGAGAGAGAGAAAGAGTGAGAGAACGAGGAATATAGAGAAGAGGGGTAAGATAGGGCGTCCTAATCAAATCAAGCTGGCAGTCAGCGAGACCCTGAGAAACTTCTTCTTTCGATTCGTCCGTGCTATCAATTCCTGAGCGTTGGTCGCCTTCCTTCCAACGATTGGATTACCGTCGCCAGTGACGTATGCGTGGTACAGTAGGGTAGACCAGCTTCTCCCACTGAATGTCCTCCCCTGCTCATTAAGGGGACCCTCGAACCCAGGAATAAAAAAGTATACAAAAACTGATGAAAACTTTTTGAACGTCTCGCTTCTGGGAGGTTGTGTTTAATTTTGTATCACGACGCAGTAGAATCGAGCGCTCGTCAATTTTGGGAGCATCTTGACTGTGTTATTTGTGTCATCTTAAAGGTTATTCATGTGTCGTGCTTTCAGTGAAAAAACTGTCCTTTTATCTTGAACAGAAGTCAAAATATTTGCCATTGAAAGAGGTGGGGTTGCCTGGTTTCAGAAGTAAAAATTAGCTAGAAAGTGGCCGCCAAATTTTGGTGACTTCCATAGCTTTAGAGTCCTTGGAAACTGCAAATTTACATTAATGTTGTGCCTTTAATCAACGTTCCCAATAAAACCACACATAAAAATGATTTTGAATTGACATACAATGTGCTGATCCACAAAAAACAAAAATTCGAAAAAACAAGTCCAAACTGGAAGAAAAAGACCTATTTCTCGGATTTCATTATTTTGTCGAGCGCCTGATTTCACCACGATGCCTCACATTTGTTGTTTGTTGTTTTCGATGTTTGTTTTTTTTCTTGCTTTTATCTTGGAAAGGGGGTGGGCGGTTTTTTGAATTTGTTATTTTGGGAGTCTTTTGTTGGCTTTTGTTTCGTTTCGTTGTTTTTTTCCTACCTATTCTAATCAAATGACGTTTTGTGTTCAGTAGGCACAACAAATTGTGCAAATATTATTACTCTTATAGAGTTGCAATAAAAGAGAATTTCTCCCCTCTCTCGCTCTCTTTCTCTCTCTCTCTCTCTCTCTCTCTCTCTCTCTCTCTCTCTCTCTCTCTCTCTCTCTCTCTCTCTCCCTCCCTCTCCCACTCCCACCCTCTCTCCCTTCCTCTTTCGCTTTTTCCCTCCCCCAATCTCTCTTTAGGTCACTGCATGCCCTTGCCCTTTCTTATGTTTCTCTCTCCCTCCCCCCACCCCTACCCCTCATCACCTCCAAACGAACCACCGTCTTAGAATTAATGAGAGTATTCGCAAAGTCCACATGCTGATTAAGACTGTCCGCTTAATCCTCCGTTAGTAATCAGTCATTTTCAAAATGGCAGATAAAAGACTTATTTCGTAAGATTTTAGGCGTAAGAGGAAAGCATGCAATAAAATATGTACGAGCTGAAATCCAGCGGATATTTGATTCTTTTAAGAACTGAAGTTGATAAGTATTCATGACGACAGACATGTCATTACCAGAAAGCCTGATAAATTCCCTCATTTTGAGGCAATGTAATCAAAACAGTTGTTTTTTTTTTTGGGGGGGGGGGTTAAAAGTAAATGTAACGTATTTTGGATCTTCAGATGAACATGAAAAATTAACATGTCATCCCCTGCCTCCTTTTTCCCAGATGGGTTGAGAAAACAGTTTTGTGCAAAAGGCTCCCAGAATATGGGACCGTTTCACTCATCTGTGAAGTGGGAGAAAAAGTGTGTGTTGTATAATTTTTTTTTGGAATGCTAAATGTCTTCGGCTTCTCTTTCAAGGCGAAGGCGAATAAAAAAAATAATGCAAAAATTATGCCAACACGTTCGATGTACGAATGCAGATGCAATTAATGTAGAATCTTGTTTTTGCGTCAGAGTCTATTTTGTTGAAAGTTAGATGAGTTGCGAGATGATGTCAGCACAAAACCTTAATTATCGTAGCGGTTCAAAAGGCAGAAAAAATAATAGACCTTAAAGTCAATTGACCTGCCAGTTTCGTCTTGAGGTATTTGTTAAATGTTAGTCTTTTCTGGAGAAGAAGAGAATAGCTTACTTAACCCCCCCCCCCCAAAAAAAAAAAAAAAAAATTTAAAAAAAAAAAAAAAAAAAAAAAAAACCGAAAACCCACTGATTTTGGAATATGAGTTGCTAAAAATTTGAGACTACTTTGCTCATGACTAGCGCAGCTGCTAAAGCGTATAAAGTTATTATTTCTATTTACACGGAGCTTTTTTTAAGGGAGATTTTTAACAGTAGAAGAGGTCAGAGGAATAGAGGGTCTAAATAAGACACATTTGGCGAAAAAATAGAGTTCTTCTTTCATGACGACAATCGCCAGGAGACATTATGCGGTATAGTATTTGAAGGAAATGACTGGCTGGGCTTAAACCAGAGTAATGGCCCTCGCATAAGACCCAAGTAGCATGCTCTGCCCTGAAAAAAGAACTAAGTCACACTGAAGTAGTTCCATTTGTTTCTTGCATTTTTCTCGAAAGGACTTCAAGGTAACTTGAGCCCTTATTTTTCTGACCCCCTTCAATTTTAAGCTCTGTTCCAATACATGTACAGCATTTTTTGTTGTTGGTTGTTTGTTTATTAGTCTGCTTTTTTTCTTTTTTTTTTCTTTTGTTCGTTTGTTTGTTGTTGTTTTTGTTTTTTTAAGTTGTTTTTTTAAATTTATTAAATTTTTTTTTTTTG
>NW_004797465.1:611248-617280 GCF_000002075.1 Aplysia californica | reverse complement strand
TTATGTATTTTTAGCAAATCTGGGGATTCCTGGTTTGTATTATAGTTGAAAGTTGGCGTTCTGTTACCTCAGTTGGTTTCCCTCAGGAGTACGGAGCGAACAGTTCAGGTTCGAGTCCCTGGCTGAGTGTCCTTAACACAATCCGTACGTCATGTCTTATATTGTATCAATACGTCGTGGAGATCTCTGTGCTACCACTTTCCAAACAGGAAATTTACTCGTTAATCCGATCCGTACGCTTTGCATAGCCGTTTGTCAAAATGGTTTTTTGAGAAATACTGAAAGTTTCAAAGATATCTTCGTACTAGAAGTATTCTAAAATGTGAAGAATACAACCCAGGAGGTACAAAATGTCCCCAGGTCGTATGGATAGTTTAAACTCGAGTTTTCGATGCTTGTAACCCTTTTGCCTTGGTGTATCGGAGATGAGCAGTATTTATTCGGAAGTCCCGTCATTTAAACAATCCAACAGTTTTCTTGTAACGTAAACGGCGACAACCAGAAACCCACTACAATAAGTTTGTGAGTTTCTTTTCCTTTAGTTTATTCTTCTGTTTTACTCCTCACTTCGAAGGTTTTCCATTGCTTTACTGATAGGTGTATGTAAAGACATTCCTGATGAAAAACACAATGCGCCTCAAATGTGAGGCAGAGTGTGGTGAAATCAGACGCTCGTCAAAATAATGAAATTGAAGAAAATGGCAATTTTTATCGAACATTTTTTTTTTTGGGGGGGGGGGGGCTCAACATCTGTCATGTCCATTTAAGAACCTATTTCTCTGTGAGTTTCACTGAAAAGGGTTGATAAAAGGCAGAAAAAAATAAAATGTAAATTGTCAGTATCCACGGAATCTGAGGCTATGTAAATAATCAAATTTTGGCAGCCTAGCCACTTTCTCGCTAATTTTACCTCTGAAACCAAGCGACCCCCAACCACCTTCAATCGCAAATATCTCAACTTGTATTCAAGATAAATGGGTATTTCGTTCATCGAATGCAAGGCAAATATACAAGCTTACAGGAGATACCAGGAGATACCTCCACAGGCAAAAAAATTAACGAGCGCCTGATTCCACCGTGCCGTGCCACATATTAGGATACAATACGAGAGCATTAGTGTAGCATTAGTCTAGCATGCATTTGTGCGGCTACGGGCTTTTGTTCCGGCTACAAAGAAGCTGGAACATTATGCTCTTCACCACACAATGCCGTTCTGTTCCTCTGATACACATAAAAAAACGCTAACAACAGACGTGACCATCCAAGTAATCCAAAATAATTCGGGTAATCTGATAATCAGTCTTTTTTCTTAATGCTTGTACAAAAGAGACTTTCGTATGATTTTCGCTTGTTTGGGAGACATAAGAGCCCATTTTTTGTTTAAATTAAACATTGAAAATAGTATAATTCAACAAATTCACATTAATAATAACAACACGTTTTCGTCATAACAGTAAGGGCACTGCCCAGTTTCAGAGCGATGCGCGTTGTGTTCAAACGAAAGACCTACATTTCTGGCTGTTTCCTATTTAAATGGATTTTTTTCTCCGATATTAAGAATGATAATTTCATCAATTCTGCTCTTAAGTCCAACGAATAGGAGGAATAATATCCCACTAGAAGAGGAACGAACTTAGGGTGCTTGAAGTTTATTTTAATTGTATGTTTCTTTTGGTGTTTAGGGGGGGGGGGGGAGTGAGTGGGTTGGGATTTTTTAATACCAAAAATATTACCATATCTATCGATCTAAGATCTAATGCTGATTGCTCATTTCTCTGTTCCAACATTTAAAAGGTAGGAACCTTTTTCCTGGCGAAACGTGCACGTTGTTGTAATGTCTCTAACGAAATCTGACACAGCAGGCAGCTGGAAACAAGAAAACGTCTCAATGGGTTCACACAGCATTACTTTCTGTAAGGTCGGCCTACTTCGTCACAGATTCTATGATAATCCTGCTTTCTTTCTTCTCTGCCCTGCTCAACGCTTCTATTCAAACAGTTCTTTCCCTACGAAGGAGAACAAAGAAGAAGTATAGTTCAGAAGACAAAGACTTCTTCATGGAAGGAGATAGCAATAGTCTAACATTCCTTTGTGTGGATTGTTGTGTCTTTTCATGTTCTTTACAAAGAACCTGAAACCGAATGGTTACGACACAATGCTACTCTTTTACTTGAATACAAATTTTAATAAATCTTGACCGATATATATATAACCAATCAAAGGCCATCCTGGCTATTATTTTTTAGATAATCCGAAAAAAAAAATTAATACAGTAATGGGGATTGGGAATTCCAAACCTGGATGGGGTATTTTTTCCAAAAGCGGGAAGCACCCAAAGGGGGATTAATCTTTTGAAGCTAGTGGTAAAAAAAGTATCGTTCGAAATTTTCCTTTGCCCCTTTTGCGCTTTTTTCCAACCAATGTTTTTTCTTAATAGCGGTTTTCGAAAAAGCGTTGTGAGATCACCAGCCAGGTTCTTTTTTTTCCTTTCCCTTCTCCTGGAGAGGGATATGTACCCGTCCATGTTTCATTTCGGTTTTTTTATTTTTGCCCAAGTGAAATGTTGGATTGATTGTTGAAAGCCTGGTTGGGGGGTTAATTTTTGGTTTTATTAAGGTTTTACGGCTTTCGCAACTCCATAAGTTCATATGAGGCCAATCAATAAGAAGTTCCAAATAGGGATTCAAGCTTTTTTTGTTTTTTGGCTTCACCACCAAAAATTTTGTTTGGCCTACCAGGGCCCCCGGGAAATATTTCCCAGGGGAGTGACAAACATACAAAAGAAGCAGAGGAAAAGGACGTTATAAAGGATTACGAAAGAAAAAGCAGCAGCCCCCTTATGTTGTTCCGGCTCAGTATGAGCATGTCATTGATAAATCAGTCCATGTTCAATTCTGCTGCGCTTGCAAAAGAACTTGTTGATCCCCCCCCCCCCCTTTTTTTTTGGGGGGGGGGCTAGAGGCAATTCACTCAGTAGCACTGCCCTGGGGTAGGAGGGGGTGGCAGTGTTAAGTGTTGATGCTCATGGTTGTTTTGTTGGTAGTCGAAGTTGATTGGGTTGTTTTTAATGACACTGTTTTCTACTACAGTGTACGTGTTGTTAGGTTTTTTAAAAAATGTTTTGTTGTTGTTGTTTTACTGCACTCAGAGTGTTTTTTTTTTTTTTTGTTCGCCTTTGTCTCTAATTTTAAATGCCTTATTTTCCCTTTCAAAGTTGGCATAATTATAGAATGTCGCTCGTAGTTTCGTGACAGACAGACAGACAGACAGACAGACAGACAGACAGACAGACAGACAGACAGACAAACAGACAGACAGACAGACAGACAGACAGAGTAGACAGACAGACAGACAGACAGACAAAGAAACTTAAGGAGACAGAAATATTTTAGACAGATAGACAAACAGCTAAACACCAGCAAAAACTTCCGACAGACAAATGGATTGAGAAATACAGACACAAAGAG
Source organism: Aplysia californica (assembly GCF_000002075.1). Lineage (NCBI taxonomy): Eukaryota > Metazoa > Mollusca > Gastropoda > Aplysiida > Aplysiidae > Aplysia > Aplysia californica. The sequence continues at coordinate 613,813 of NW_004797465.1, read as the reverse complement.
TGTTGTGGGATACGATTTCTTAAGGACAACCTAACCTGGTGTCACAACATAATATTTCTGTCGTTGGTCGATGCGTCTATCCCTCTGGCCTTTCCTCAGACACTAGCTCTTGTTCAAGGCGTATTCCCGACACTTGTACATTTGATTGTTTTTGTTTGAAGATTTCTTTTTCGGGAGAATGTAGGTTGTGGGCGGTTTCATGGCAGTTGGGGTGTGTGTGTTTGGGGGGGGGGGGGGGGGTTGTCCGCGGTTTGGAGCGTCAAAAGTGTTCAGTTTAGAAATTCATTTAGAAGTTCATAAGCCGAAAAATAGTAATTTAATTAAACAGATAAATTACTATTTTAAATAAATTACCAAATAACTTTAGAAAGAAATTAATAACTGACATGTAATGAATGGAAAAAAACACCCTACAGAGGGTCAGTAATTTTCCTCCTTTCCTCGAAATGTGTTTTTAGTTTTAGTAAAAGTTTTACAGCACTTGCAACACTATAAGGTCATAATATAAGTACCGAAGCATAGATGTGTTACAAGAGAGTAACCTACACAAAAAAGGAGGAGAGATAAGGACGACAGAATAGTGTTTGATAGGACAGAATGAGCAAACCCCACCCGAGCGCCCGCCAACCACCCACCTCGAAATGCGCATTAGCAAGTCCAAGGATGGCATCATCAACACGTGGGTGGTTGGCGGGTGCTTTGGTGTGGTTTGCTTCTTCTTTCCTCTCAAACATCTATCGTCCTTATCCCCCCCCCCCCTTTCTTTTTTTGTTTGTTACTCTCTTGTAGAGGGTTTGGTGGCGGAGCGGTTAGTGCGCTCGTCTCCGAAGCGGAAAGTCCTGGTTCGAGCCTCGGTACGGACACGGATTTTTTTCGCCCCCACCTGCCCACCCAGCAGTAATGAGTACCTGACTTCGAGTTGGGGAAATAAAGGCGTCGTGGAAAGGAACTGGCCACCTTACCACAATATGCCGGAAGGCCATGAAGTTGTCTCACTAACAAGACAATCCCCAAAGTCCGAATCGGATGCGGAAACAACTTTACTGTTTTTTTAAAACTCTCTTGTAACACCTCTAATCTTCGGACGCTCATATGACCTTACGCAGTTGCGAGCGCCGTAAAAGCTCTACTAAAGCAAAAAAAACCCAACCCCATCATCAACACTTGGAAGCGTGGTTGGGGGTTGGGGGGGGGCACCTCCAATGGGCAGCAGACCGAGTGAGATGTTATAATGAAGGCTTTCTCAGTACAAGCTGACAGGCTGACAGGTGACACAGAGATTCTTTTTTTTGGGGGGAGGAAGGGGGGGGGGGTTAAAAGTATTATAGTCCTCTGTACTCTTATTGCTCGATACGGCGTTGCAATAATAATAATAATGATAATAATAATGATAATAATAATGATAATAATAATAATAATAATAATAATGATAATAATAAAAATGTTAATAATGATGATAATAATAATAATAATAGATAGATAGATAGATAGATAGATAGATAGATAGATAGATAGATAGATAGATAGATAGATAGATAGATAGATAGACAGATAGATAGGATTTGTATAGCGCAAATCCCCGCTCAACAGCAAGCTCTATGCGCTTCACAATCTATACTATAATTAATATAATGACGTCGTCTTTACAGGAGGTCCAATACTGGTTGTTTGATACATTTTACGGCTCTCATAACAGAATAAAACCATATGAGTGTGGTGGACACAAGTTTATAATGTTCCCTGTAGTTGGTAGCACGCTTGGCTTTACTTTGCGAGTCAAGATGGTTCAAATATATATAACAAACATTTAGTTATAGATATAAAATCAGCGAATTACAGTTCTAAAATGACAAATATGTACAATATTGTATCCCTCTCAGCCCTTGTTGGCCCTGACAGACAGGGCCCGAAGCCCGCCTCCTAAATGTTCGATATCATAATTATATTGATGAGGGTGTAAAAATGTCTACGTTTATACATTTTAATTTTTGATTTTTAACATTATAAAAACAACGTGCATAACAAGGACAAGCACCCCGAGGTGCACATTTGAGTACACTAGGTGAACCTTCAAATTCAAATCGTCATCATTGCCACTCTGCTGAACTGAGAGAAGCTGAAGGCTGCTTGTCGTAATCTAGACCTCGACCGTTAACCCCTTTATTGCCAGGAATGTTATGCTGTAACCATCCCAAGTATAATATTATGCAGGTCTAGACTGTACTAAGCCTCGAAGTGAAGGGGTTAAAGTAAAATCGAACTCAATTCGCCGACTTCCACACTTTCCTACAAATTGCAGCGACATTTTCTTGAATTTTATTTGTTTTTATTTTGATGAGGTACACTGTATTTTTTCTAAATCAATTTATCGACAACAATTTAAAGAAAAAAGTGTGTAAAGGTAAAACAAGCTGGAGGCTTTTTTGTGCCAGCACAAGACGCTAGTCTAATTTGCCGAGCAATTCAAAAACAACGGTGGTGACATTTTGGGAAATTATGCCGGTAAAAGTAAGAAAGTGAGTGAGGTTTGGAGAGGGGAGAAAGTAAGTAAGGTTTGTTAAGGGG